>NC_003074.8:8560429-8866155 GCF_000001735.4 Arabidopsis thaliana
AACAAAGCTTCATCCACAGAGATTTAAAGCCCTCTAACATCCTTCTAGGAGATGACATGAGAGCCAAGGTTGCTGATTTTGGATTGGTCAAGAACGCACCTGATGGTAAATACTCTGTTGAAACAAGATTAGCAGGCACATTCGGTTATCTAGCACCAGAATACGCCGGTAAGTTCATTCTTCTCATCTCTACTAATGTTAATTTCACAATGTGCTTAGTCTGTGTTATCTTACTATGCAAAGAGTTTATACATTCTGCCATTACGGCTGCATTGGTTGCACTGGATATTGATGTTATAATATATGGTTGCAGCTACTGGAAGAGTAACGACGAAAGTGGATGTGTATGCATTTGGTGTGGTTCTCATGGAAATACTAACTGGAAGAAAAGCTTTAGATGATTCATTACCAGACGAGAGATCTCATCTAGTCACATGGTTCAGAAGAATCCTAATCAACAAAGAAAACATCCCAAAGGCACTCGACCAAACCTTAGAAGCAGACGAGGAAACAATGGAGAGCATTTACAGAGTTGCTGAGCTAGCTGGACACTGCACAGCCCGCGAACCTCAACAAAGACCCGACATGGGCCACGCAGTAAACGTGCTAGGTCCACTTGTAGAGAAGTGGAAACCGTCGTGCCAAGAAGAAGAAGAGAGTTTCGGAATCGATGTGAACATGAGTTTACCTCAAGCTCTACAAAGATGGCAAAACGAAGGAACATCGTCATCAACAATGTTCCATGGAGACTTCTCTTATTCTCAGACACAGTCTAGTATTCCTCCTAAAGCCTCTGGCTTTCCTAATACTTTCGATTCAGCTGATGGTCGGTGACACCAAACTTTGTGTCGATCTGTGACAAATCGTTGTTACTAAGTTTTTTTCTTTCATTTTGGCTTTGGCTTTTTTTCTTCTTTTATGGTATGATGATTATATTTATATATTGTAAGCACATATTTGCGTCTGACCTCTTTGAGCAATCGCATTTGTTCATTCTTTTCAAGAAAAGTTGTATTCCGTAGCTAGGTTTTGAGAAAAGAACAAAAGAAGTCTTGTTAGTTTCAAGTGGTGTAACTTAGAATCTTCACATACTGTAGTTGTTATTTGTGATTTGTAAACGTCTTGTTTTTTTTTTTGTTGTTGTTTTTTGTTTGTTTTAAAGTTTGTTTTGCCGCGTGAAACGGATATAACTTGTAAAAATGTAAATGTCACAATCATTTGATGAGTGTTACAGGCTGTGTTTTAATTGTGGAGCTAAAGAAGCCAAAGACTTATTGCCACCTTTTACGGCTCAATTTTGGATAATATTAATATTAGGGCGTTCGTTGTGTTGATAAGCTCAAGTCACAATCTTTTATTTGGTTTACTTATTCTTATTCTTATCTACTGTTTTTTTTTCCTTGCAACATCTTATAATAATTTGCCTAAAGAGAGTAAGAAATGAGTCGGATCTTTTGAGAAAATATTTGTCCTCAATTTTACGTTAGAAAAAACTGCATGGGAAAGTATTAAAGAATAAAGTGATGGGAAAAGAGAGCATAGATCGGGTTGGAAATTGATTTGGAAACAAGAGCTACAAGTCTTATAACTTTAGGTGAAGCATATGATGGGTGATGAAAAAATGAATGCCAAAAGTAAGATCCAATTTAAAAACACTTTAAAAGGGGAATAAAGAAGAGAAAGAAGCATGTTACTATATTCCCATAAAGTTGAAAAAGAAGAAATAAAAGTAGGGTTTATGTTTTTTTTTTTTTTAAATACTAAAAGCTGAGATTTATGCTGGGGTTTATATGTTAATCTTTTCTTCTTAATTGACTTTTAAAACTTTTTAATACTATAAGAAATGGACATCTGAATCATTAATTAGAAGACAAAAAGTGAAAAAGAAAAGACTAATAACCTTTTTGTTCAGTCTAAATATCTTTAGGAACCAAATCACATGTACATTGGTAATTTGGTCTCTTGACTTTATCCTCGGCATAATGAATCCACAAACGCTCAACCATTGGTTACTTTATTTTTAAAAAGCATTTACTTGAGTATTACACTAACTAGTGTTTAGGGATGATGTAATGGATTTAGAAACGCGTTATGAAAATGACCAAACTACCTTTTCCTGATTATCAACTATTATGCTAATGTCATGAACATACATCACATAGATTCTCTTTTGAATGTGGTCGGACCTACATTTTAACTTATTATAATAACTTTCTCTTATTAATTGCTATCGTAAGTTGTCATATCTAACAACAATTTACGTTTTAGAGAATTTTGGCAAATGGGTTTTGGAGTAGACAAGTAAGATACGTTTGGGGACCAAATAAGAAGGTGCTTAGTAGACCTTAGCTAGACAAGAAGGTAATTACAAAACTAGTGAAAGCCCAACAAAGGCCTATAGATTAAGACATCACTTTTATTTATGCTTCCAAGTGTATTTGATTAAAAACGAAAATGACCTCCTCATTGAACGGTTGATATATATTCAAAAGATGCCCAAAACTCTACATAGAAATGAAACACAAAATCATTTACTCATTGTACTTCTTTCTTCTCATTGTGGAAACAATATACAGGAGCCTGCCATTTCTCGTCTTCTAGGACAGCTCCAACTTCAAATGTCATCACATGAGCTTCTCTACCTGGAATAAACTTTCAGTATTTGGTCAAAGCCAGATAAATAAAATGACTCATAATTCAATAGTAGTATAGTATAGTATCCATCAGTTCACCTGTATAGAAGATCCACTGTACAGGTCTCTTGGTGACAACATCTTCATAGTACCATAAGAACTCAACTTTTTCCCATACGTTGCATAAAAACCCATTTACATGTCGTTGACCCATATACTTTGCTCCATCTAGCCAATTTGGTCTCAAGATTCCAACCTTGAATCGAGTTAAAAAAAAATCCAAGACTAGTCTCAGCAACATACTAAAACATTTCTGTTTCTGAAACCAATAAAGAACTACAAAATCTACCGTACAACTTTACCTAGGCATATACTTGAGTCAGTGAGTGTATCACTGAAAACAATACCGTGGAACCTTATGTTTCTATCATAAGCACAATCAAAAATTTCCCATCAAAAACTCAAGGATGAATGACTTGGAACCTCTATATAACTGCAGTCCAAAATATTACCAAGTCCTACTCACTATTCTTATTTCTTAGATTCCTATTGTGGCTCATTGCAGCTTATCATGACCATCACTTAATTGTTGATATTCAAATGATCATAGATTCATCAATCAAAGAAGAAACAGAAGCATTACATGCTACACTCCCACATTGACACGAAAACGTCCATTTGCTTACAACAAACACGGAGATCTAAGCCATACTCTCCATTGAATGAAATAAAGCACCACAAAAACATAGGATAGAGACTCTCCAAGTTTCTTTTCGCTGTATTTCAAAATCGAAACAAAGCCAAAAACACTACAAAATTCACAGGGTTCCCATATTTCTTCTTGCTTGCTTCAAAATGTGATGAATTTTGGGTAGTTCTCTAGCCAAAACACTACAAATTCTCCTCAAAATCAACATAGACTGCCAGAAACAGTCCTATGCATTACATATAGTAGCACATTCTCCTCAAAATGAAACTACTATGCATTATGAAATTCACAAAGCTGAGAGAGTGGCCATTTATGCAATTCACATTATACATCTCTAAAACTATATTATAAGTTCATTATACATATGTTTTATTAACATATACATCACATTATACATTATACACCTAAATTCACAAGGTCTTATAGTTCTTCTTATTTCTTCAAATTGATCAACTGTCTTAGTCAATTATACTACAAACTTTCCAAAAAATCACAGAGACTAACATAAAGAGCAAAAAACAGAGGAACTGATTATAGAGAGGACTAACCTCGAAATGAACGGTGCGACAAGTTTTAGAAGCGTCAAGAGTGTAGTAGAAAGAAGTGCCATTGTTCCATTCGAGGTCATAAGTGAGCTTACCAAGCTGCTTCTGAATGATGTTAAAGTTACGTCCATTGACCCAGTCATACCAAAGATCCACAATCTCCAATGACCCTGATTTGTTCATCAACATCAACGCGTGGAACTGCTCCGGCCATACCGCAGGAACTGGCTCCTTCTCCGGCTCAGTACCGGCGGATATTTTGTCACCGACGGAGAGAACGAGGAGGAGGATAACGATGAAGGAATGGATTGGTTTTAAGACCATGTCGCTTGATGAGTTCTGGTTCAGATAAATGATATTAACTCACTGTAACGTTATCATTCATATATCTTTCCACGGTGGAATATATTTTATTAAATACAAATATTTTATACTATACTTTAAATAAAATTTGATACCAATAGAAAAAAATTAAGTAAAAATTTAGGTGTAGATGTAAAGATAATATGCAATGCAAAATTTTGAAGTAAGAAAAAAAATATTAGATAATGGATTTTAAAACGAAACGGAATAAACCATTTTTATAGAAGAGGACGACAATTTACAGCATAATAAATTTATTCTTATGTAAAAATGGTTTATAGTTTATCCGAAACCGATTTCTTTTACTTTTTTCCGATTTGCACTACTACAAACTTTAATGATGATAAACAAAAGCGTTTTAATTCACAAACAGATTTGTCCGTCTCAACCGTCGTAACTATTCGAACCTTACATATATAACTCAAACTGGAAAATACACATCAATATGTTGGGGAAACAAAGAATTGTCAACATTTCTTCTTTTTTCATGTAAATGATAATTTGTTGATGAGATATTATTTAATTAACACTCAATTATGGAAAAGAAAAAAATAGCAATACGTTCTACCAAGTTTGAGTGAACAATTGGACAAAGCGTTCTTGGTCGCCTTTGAACCAACCAACTAACCAGTCTTCTTTAACCTTTCATTAACGACACTAATTAAAAAAGAAACACCAAAGCACTGTGAGAGTTCAAGAAGCAATTAATAGTTTGAGCTAAAAGCTTTTCTTGCATGAACGATATTATACTAATCCTTAAACACACTTCCTTAATCTCTTCTTAAATACTCCTCAACAAGCTCTCTTCTCCTTTATCCCAAATCACACTCACCACTCTCTCTTCTCAACATTTTTCTCCAACAAAAACAAAAAACAATGACTCCTTTTGCTCTGTTCCTCTTCACTCTCCTTGCCCTTTCAAGTAAGTCTCCTTATATATACATTAAGATTACTTAAACCATAATCTTTCTTTTTATAACTCACTTATGTTTTTTTATAGGTTCATGTTGCTCTGCCATTGGTCCACAAAACAACAGAACAGTGTTAGCACTTGCAAGCAGAATTGGGATCAACTATGGAAAATTAGGCAACAATCTTCCTTTTCCTTACCAATCAATCAACCTCATCAAAACCATTAAAGCAGGCCACGTCAAGCTCTATGACGCCGATCCAGAAACCCTAAAGCTCCTCTCTACGACCAATCTTTACGTCACCATCATGGTCCCTAACAACCAGATCATCTCAATAGGTGCTGATCAAGCCGCTGCTGATAACTGGGTCGCCACTAATGTCCTTCCTTTTCACCCGCAAACCCGAATCCGATTCGTCCTCGTTGGCAACGAGGTCCTCAGCTACAGTTCTGATCAAGACAAGCAAATATGGGCTAATCTTGTCCCTGCCATGCGTAAAGTAGTGAACTCTCTTAGAGCTCGTGGAATTCACAACATCAAAGTTGGGACACCTCTTGCCATGGACGCTCTTCGTTCGAGTTTTCCTCCTTCGAGTGGTACATTCCGGGAAGATATCGCTGTTCCGGTGATGTTACCGTTGTTGAAGTTTCTCAATGGAACAAACTCTTTCTTCTTCCTTGATGTTTACCCTTACTTCCCTTGGTCTACTGATCCGGTTAATAACCATTTGGATTTTGCTCTGTTTGAATCGAATTCTACTTATACCGATCCTCAAACCGGTTTGGTTTACACCAATCTTCTAGACCAGATGCTCGATTCGGTTATCTTTGCGATGACCAAGCTCGGTTATCCGAATATCAGTCTCGCAATCTCTGAAACCGGGTGGCCTAATGACGGTGATATCCATGAAACCGGAGCTAATATTGTCAATGCCGCGACGTATAACCGGAATTTGATCAAGAAGATGACTGCTAACCCGCCACTCGGTACACCAGCTAGGCGCGGTGCACCTATACCGACGTTTTTGTTCTCTTTGTTCAATGAAAACCAGAAACCCGGTTCGGGAACAGAGAGACATTGGGGAATTTTGAACCCTGACGGTACACCGATCTACGACATCGATTTCAGCGGTAGAAGATCGTTTTCTGGTTTTGATTCGTTGCCTAAACCGAGTAACAATGTTCCGTTTAAAGGTAATGTATGGTGTGTGGCGGTTGATGGGGCCGATGAGGCAGAGCTAGGGCAGGCGCTTAACTTTGCTTGCGGAAGAAGCAATGCAACATGTGCAGCGTTGGCTCCAGGAGGAGAATGCTATGCACCGGTGACGGTTACTTGGCATGCAAGCTATGCGTTTAGCTCGTACTGGGCTCAGTTCCGGAACCAAAGCTCTCAATGCTACTTCAATGGTTTGGCTCGTGAGACCACGACCAACCCTGGTAAGTTTCTCTTAACTTGTCTCACAAGAAAACTCTACACAGACGTGTAAATACTCTTTAATTTCAACTTTTTGGTGAAATTCTGGAATATTCTTATGATTGTAATTTGTAATGGTTACTATCTTGTTACAGGAAATGAGCGTTGCAAGTTTCCTAGCGTTACATTGTGAGGCTGCCTCGTGACTCAGGCGTGTGGAGGAAAGGATCAAAAGAATCATTCGCATTAAGTTGATTATATCTCTTGATAATTATGATTAGTTTCCTTTTTATTCCAAGTTTTTACTCTTTGTGTCCCATTGTTGTGCAAGATCTATAATAATCTATAGAAATTTGTTCCTCATCCCTTCTCATTTCTCATATATCTAGTAGTTTATTAATGTTCTGAAGGAAATTATGAGAATTTTATAACTAATTCAAGAACATGTTTTGCGATCATTACTATACGAGAAATATGAAGTTTTTGATTCACATGTTCCTAAAGAACACGAATATGAAGAACATATAGTAGTGCTATAGTGTTCTTATTTGAACAAAGCGATTGAACGGAGTTATGAGTTATCGCATTATGAAGAAAAAAACAGAACCAATAAAATCATAAAATGGAGTCATGACCTTCTATATGAAAGCGAAATCGAAGAATGAGAGAAACGACTCCGAGCAAGGGGTTTATGCCTCCGGAAGAAGAAGAAGACAATGAAAGTTTTCCTAAAACTTTACTTTAGATCCGAGAATTATTAACGGTTAAAGAGTCAAATCTCACAAAAGCAACACTTACGGGTTAGTTCAGTCATCAGTGGCTCGGTTTTACGATTTCTTCGGTTCGGATAACCCTTACCGAATCAACCAAACCAAAACCTATACTACTAACCAGAACCGGGACTGAAGCAAACTACACATAACATGGTCTTAAGGCAATAAGCCATTTACATAATAAAGAGGGGGAATCAGCATAGCTTGGTGTCGAAGTTGAGAGTGATGCCCATGCTGAACAGCTCCTGACACAGAAGCTTAGCTCCATACGGAACATAGACCCTAACCACATGGTCTGAGGATACGCAGACTCTACAATATGGCCCTCTAATCTTTCTTCCACTGCTTGGAGTCCTCTCGATCACATTCGCATAGGTCTTACATTTTCTGCAGATGTGCATCTGAGAAGAGTCACTTAGAGTGAAGAGACGCTCATGCAGATTAGCTGATGCACCGTGAGCTATTAGGCAGTCTCGCTCCATTTCTCCAAATTTTATCCCGCCAAATCTCTTCCTGTCTGCAACTGGCTGGCGTGTGAGCGGGTGGACTGGTCCAGTGTTCCTGAACTTGACTTTGTCCTCTGACATGTGGACAAGTCGCTGGTAGAAAGTTGGGCCCATGAATATCATAGAACGCATCATCTCACCTGATCTACCGTTGTAGACCCTTTCGTTTCCCCATCTTGAAAAGCCGGCCCTAATCACAAATATTTACCATTGGTAATGAATCAGGACTCAAGAATCAACAATAATCTAAGAAAGGTTAAATGAATTATACATAGATCACAAGGCTCACAGCATCAATCCTCTAACTAATTATATACTGGTACATGACTCTTGAGCCTATTTTTCTGTATTCTCTAGACGTTTTTCAGGCACAATACAAGAAATTAATCAACCATAGAACATTGAACTTCTTAGTTTTTTAGTCTTACAGAGACAGATAACTCATGCTCACTTCTAGTACTCCTAGAAAACAAAATAAAGATCCACTATGACATGTTTCAAGTAAGGTGCTCAAATCTAGCTTAGTGCCTTGTGCAGTATATTAGCTCAATCAACTTTTGGAAATTCTGTAGCCAAAGTCTCCAAGTTTAAACATCTTCAACGAGGAAATATTATCAATAATATGTTCCTGCCCTTAATGATATCATCTATTTGTATAGGAAGCAAATGTAAATCTGTTATAGCATATAATTTTATATTCTGTTTTACGAGCTAAAACCAAGAGACAATGTGAAGAATGTACCTGTGAAGCTGCTCGGTGATTTCAGTGACACCCGGAGTGGAGAAAGGAGTGGCATGACGTGTCAATTTGGTGTATGCAGCAGAGCTACCCTCCTTTTGTATAGGACAAGCGATTCCTTTGGAGAGAGCAGCCTCCAAGAGTTGACCTGGTGTTTGCCTAGAAGGGAAAGCGTGCGGGTTTATCACAATATCAGGAACTATGCCTTGGATCGTGAAAGGAAAATTCTGCTGTTCCTCTAGGTAGCCTAAAACACCCTTCTGGCCATGCATACTGGAAAACTTATCTCCAAGGCATGGAGAACGAACCTGTAAGATGTAAAAGCCAATCAATGGAACATTCGATTCATACATAGGAATGCATTCTCTGAAAAAACAGCTCGATTTAGTATGATCTGGAACTTACCTGTCTCAGAGAAACCGCAGCAAAATTCTTCCCTTCATCATTAGATGATAATACCACTTTTTGCACAATTCCTCTCTCAGTGTGCTTGAGCTTTATACTGTGATCAGCCCCAGACTCGGTGCATCTGCCAATGACAATATCGCCAGTACTCATGTTAGCACCAATGAAAGGAAACCCGTCATCTTCAAGGCTGTCTACTTTGCCGATTTTGCTGTGTGTCTTTCCAAACTGAACAAGCTCATCCATCTTCTTCCTCTTCTCTGAGTCTTTAGCATCAACCTCTGCTTTGTAGCTTCTAATCTGCTCTGAACGGAACATACCACGTTCCAATGAAGCCTTGTTCATCACAATGGAATCCTCTTGGTTGTACCCGAGATGAACATTCACAGCAACAATTGCGTTCTGGCCATTGAACAGCACTTCTTTTTTAAGACACTCCGACGCCAATGTCTTGAACAGTGGCTTCTGAGGATAGAACAGCTGCTGGGACAGCGTATCGCAGCGGATGTTAGGGTTCGTTGATGAGAATCCAATGGCTTGTTGGCAGTGCTTCTGGGACTGGTAGAGAACTCTTCTCCCATGGTCGTGATTTGCAAATGGGACAACTGCACAGCTCACACCCAACAAGAATGACAGGTCCAATTCGCAATGTGTGTATATCTTTGGTTCCTTCAGAAGCTGTTTGATTCCCCATGCTGTATTACAGTCTTCTTCTTCCTCAATCCCGATCAGCTCGAGAATCCCATGGTCAAGAAGATGGTCAAAAGGATACTGTGAAGGTTTTTCTTGCTTCAACTTTTGGAGATTTTCCACAACCAAGAGAGGTCGGAGTAGTCTACCAGCATCAGTGAAAATTCTTACCTCATTGTCATCTTTATCTCGCTTGATTTCCATCTGCAGAGAACGTTTCATATATATAAACAATATTCGACATAGACACATCTGAAGCAGAAAAATCCAAAGCAAATACCAAGTAACACAAGAATATCAAAATATAGCAAGAGATTTGCTGAAACAGAAGATACCTCACGAGGTAATTCACTTTGGCGCCGCCTGCTTTTTAACTCCGCGACAAAGGATTCAGAATCTGCACATAATCCAACCCAGTCTCCATTGAGAAGAACTTTATGTTTGCCAAACAATGGTGTGCATGTATCATCCATCAGCTCTTCCATTCCACAAGCGAAGAGCTTTTCCACCACAGACTCCAAACTTTGGGTGCTCACAAGTCCCAGAAGAGACATGTTCTTCACAAGACCACAATTTTCACCGTCTGGAGTTGACAAAAAGCATACTCTGCCCCAGTGAGAGGGGTGCCTGTGGCCAACATTACAAACAATGCAGCTATAGTTCAGTTTCCCAACACGATTTAATTGTCTAACCGCTCACATTGAAAAGGAACCAAAATGGATAATCTCAAGAGTTCAACAGATAGATTGACCAAGGGAGAAAGAAACAAGAAAGACAGTATCAGAGTTTTTTAATAGCAGTAACATCTATACAAAATAAGTATTATACACAGACAAGAGACTGCAGAAACAGTGATCGGCATCATATACTACATTGAATTAAAGTTATTACGAATATCTTTAAAACAGTCTGAAGACATGTAAAATGGAGTAAATGCAGACCAGACCAGTAAGTTAAAATACGTGAGATATATTTAAATATACCAGAGGAGGTGGAATTCACTTACGGATATCTAGCATCTCCAACCTTGCCGGTATATAAGACTTGCTGTCGCGTTCTCCTCAGATCAATCAGAGTCTGCAATGGATTTGCACGACCCAAATTAGCCACAACACCTGAAACCCTTTCCATCTTCCTGAAAGGATGAGACCATGCTCCAGTAGAGAAGGCTCTACTAAGCCCATTTGTGATAACAGAAGCATCCAAATAATGCTCAATAGGCTTCAAATCACCATCGCCTGAGAGGTGTTTCTGCATGGCCCTGGTCATCTTTCTTCTAGCATGTGCCAGATGCACCCTTATCTCCCTCTCCAATAGTTCTCCAGCGAGCTCAATTCGCTTATTCCGGAAACTGTCCCTGTTTTCGCATTTTCTTTTTCCCGCATACGAGTTCAGAAGGCACTTCACCATATAGCCCAGGAATCGAGCTTTCTTCTTCAAACTTTGGAGGCCTGGAAACAAATACAGATGGAGGCACTCATCCACACTTTCAGCAGGAGGGAATTTGGTGCTTTTGATCTGCTGTTCAACATATGTTAAAGCATTGTTCCCACAGCGAAAAGCTTCACAAACTGCATCAGCTACATGGATAGAAGCTATGAGACTGTTGGTAATGCTTGCATCATCACCATCAAAAGCAATTAGATCCATGGCTTCTTTGTCTGACGAAACACCTAGCGCAAAGAAGAGGAGCCAGACTGGAATCTCAGTCGACAAGAAGTACACTGTCAGTACTTTCTCCCTTCTCTTATAGTCTTCTGCTTTCTCATTCTCCGAGAGGCGCACAATGAATCTATTTCTTTTATTTTCGGACCTGAAGGAGACTGTCCATGGTGAATTAGAAATCCACAGTCTCTTTGTGCACATCTGTTCTTGAGCTATAAACACCTGCAAAACAATATAATAACGTTAGGGAGAAGTATAACAACTTGAAAATATTTTTTCCAGAATATATTAGAGTCAAATCATCTGTCCCAGAGCCTAAGATTGCAAAGAACGCTTCCTGTAAGATTTGAATACTCATGGCCTCATGGTCAAGCCAGAAAGGAAAGAAAAAGTTTATATCTTTGATGCTAACGAAGTATACAAAGTCATAAATAAGTTAAGTTTCTTAATTTCTTACTTCATCTCCATTAGGAAAATAAAATGAACCAAATAGGTTATTGTCTAATTTGTAACATCTTTTTGCTGATAAACACTATTATCTGATGATAGAAAATTGTAACTATAATCCGTTTTATGGATTGCTGACAAACAAAATCCGTTTTGGCATAGAAAATAAAGTTATTGTACGTATTGAATGGCAATATGCATATATGTATGTATTAGTTAAACTCACCTTCTCAGCCCCCTTTATCACGAAATATCCACCCTGATCAAAGGCACAATCCCCCTTTTTGCAGTTTTCTTTCCCTTTCTCGCTTGTTTTGCAAAGGATAGATTTCACCATGACAGGAATGCTACCAATTAGAATGTCCTGCTTTTTGACATCCAGTATCTTCTTCTCGACATAGTTGTCTTGTCCTGTCTTGAATTTGTCGCTTTTAACAACAGTATTCTTGAACACCTAGTCAATTTATAGAGTGAAGAAGCAGTTAGACAATAAACTACATTTATAAGAATAAGATACATGGACAGCAAAACAGAAACATCATCAAAAGTTTGACAGTACAAGAGTCATTGCACACAAGCATAAAACACTCAAACTAAAGCACAGTGAGGCAGTGGGGAAGAACTAAATAAAAAAAAAAGCTGAAGATGTTTTTCTTTTATTGCATCCAAACTTTAAAATGAAACAAACTAAAGCTTATTTCGTTTGAATACCCACCACTACAAGGAAAAGTAATCACAATTCAAATTTTAAACAAGAAACATCTAAAGATTGGGAGCAGACAAAATCATCAATCTTAAACACAACCAAGCTTGAAATACACCTCTACTTCACACGAACATGTAACTGTAATAAATCTCTTTTACTAGATATTTTGCTCAGGTAAGAAATCCAGCGAATGCAAATAAGGAACCAAATCCAATTACAGAAAACTTGTAAAGCCAAAAAGAGTGAAACCAGTTTCAGACAAATATGTTCCTTAACCCTTAGTAAATTATTTGATGGCAAGTTAAATTGAGAAATCTATGACAGGAACCTCAGTGTATGTCAACATCTTCATATATGTGTCAGAAAGAGTCTAGTAGAAACATCAAGAAATAAGCTTATACCATGTGTTCTTTATCATTCATCAAATCCAGACAAGGTTACTTAATTTCGACAAAGAATTTCTGTTACCTCAACTTGGACATTGACTTTGATCCTTGCAGAGTATGTCATGTTCTGAAGCCTAGCATGCCATGGGAGAAACTCAAGCTCCTTGTCATCCGAAAAGAAAGTAGGCTTCTCCACAGTGACTTCTCCGAACTTCACCGTTGCGTATCTCCAATCATTATCCTTCTTCTTTACAACATCAAAAGACGGTTCCACAAGCATCTCACCAAAGGATTGAAACACATTCTGAAGCCCGTGTTCAATGAAGTAGTTGTAGGAGTTGAGCTGATGACTTATAAGTCCATACTTATCAAAGAAAGAAGTTGCAGCTTTTTTGCAGAAACTCTGCAGAAAACCTTCTCCTAGCTCAGATAGATTGATCTCCCCAGTAGTAGCCTCGAACTCTTCAAGATCCTTCACATCAATGTCCATATCTGGCATACCTCAAAACACACTGTACGAACAAAAACCCTAAACAAAGACAGAGAAATTGATTAAAAAGCTGTGAAAATCATGAACCACGAAAATGCAATCATGCGAATACAAACACGAAATCAACAACTTTCCCTTAGAACCGAATCATTCTCCATAACATATTCTCCGATGCTTAAAAGCAGAATCAAAGCGTATTACCTAAAATAGGTACCTTGATTGCTTAAAGCTGGCACGATGGAGTAAAACGGCGGTGTCGGAGGAGTGCAGAGTAAACGTCGCCGGAAAATCGCTGAGAATGCGGAGAGATTCGACGTAGAAAACCCTTGGCACACTTTTTCAGTGGTTAAGCGAAGCAGTCAAAGAGAAGTGAAGAAATTGACGTCACTAGTACTAGTAGACAATATTATTAAATTTTGCTCTTTGGTATCTATATTTTTATGTTTAAGTTTTATTTTATTTTTATTTTAAAGTGAAAAGGAAATATATTTAGAAGTTCACATGACATAAAATTTGTAACATCTTTTTTTTTTTCCAAAATTTGTAACATCTACATTTTGGTTTTTACATCTAATTCGATTTGGTTGTTTGGTTTAATAAATTTCATATATAACTTAATTTTGACCAAAACACAAAGAAAAAAAACAACACATAATTCACTAAAAAAGCTCAGAGCAATCCCAATGGTTTAAAATCAATTAATTTTTAATTTTGGATCTTAAGCTTATTTTAAATTAAAATGTTGTTTTTACTAAGTTAAGAAAAGTTAGGAAGAAGTTTAACCAATTTCTACTTCAATGGTTAAGAACGATTAGAATTTTAAGAAACAACAAACTATTTCAACACAATGTCTACCCACTCAAAACACAACACATATGCTTTTCTTAGTTTTAAGAAAATATCTTAATAAAGATGTTTTTGTTTAACCAAAAAAAATAAAATAAAGATGTTTTTTTTTTTGGTGAGTGACGGAGAGGCTTAATAAAGATGTTTATCTTAGCTAAAGTTTATTGGTTTCATTAAATTTAATCACTTTTATACCTAAAAATTAGCTAAGATACAAAGTTGGGGTTGCTCCTACAGTTTAGAAATAATCATCAAATAGTTACCAAATTTGGGACATCATAATTATGGGTAGTTTGATTTATTAGGTTAAATCTGATCTAATTATAGAAATATAATATATAAGTAAATAAAAAGTTATTATATAAGTGTAAGTATTGAGCTCTGTTTTTTGTTTTATTATCTCTGAGAGTCTGAAGAAGCCATGCTTCTGTAGCGGTGCCAACCAACTTGGAACTGATCTTTCCTGTGAAAAATCGTAATCATGACATCGACCTACTTTCTCGTCTCTTTCTTTCTACCTTTCTTTGCTTCTTCATCTTTCTCTCTTTCTCCTCTCATATATTCTCTCTATGCAAGCAACTTCATCACGATAACCTCTTATCTCCTCAGCCATGGCTTCAACGTCTCTCGGAGCTTCGATTCTCGTTTCTCACTGCTCCTCAGCTCCTGAATTTCAAGTTTCTGGGATGAGATTGGTGTTTGGTTACAAGGCTTTTGGCTGCAGAACTTCACGCAGGGGATTTCGAGTTCGCTGCGAATCCAAGGCGAGTTCCTTTTTGGTTTGTGGACTTAAAAAATTGCTCCTTTCACTTTGATTTTTGAAGTAAGTAATCTAAAGAAATGAATTGACTTTGGGGAAGGTTCAAGTTTAGCTGTTGCACCAAAATAGACAACGAGTGGCTCTGACTTCTGAGTCTTATTAGTTTAGGATACTTGTCTTATGAAAGCTGAATTGCTTCTGATGACCAGGGTTTAAACAGCTTGATCCTGAAAGGCTTTTATAGGGTTCTTGTAAGTTTACCTTATGGTTCATTTCCTGAATTATATGTAACATCAATTGTGTACCGTTCTTATAGATTCAGGAGAAGGAGTTAAGGCGGTGTTCGCCATTCTTAGAACGCTTATCATTGCCAAGGGAGGCTGCTTTGAGCTCTAATGAATGGAAGTCTGTTCCTGATATTTGGAGATCATCTGTGGAGAAGTACGGTGACAGAGTTGCGGTGGTAGATCCGTATCATGACCCGCCTTCTACATTCACGTACAGACAGGTAACACTACTTCGCATCTCATTGCTATTATTTTAGATCCCCACACTTTTGAAATAGAGGTTTTTAAAGCAAATGACAGAACTTAGGGAAAAAACTGAAGTTTAAGAGTTAAGATTGATTGGCCATCAGCTTTTTTTCTTTATCGATTAGTTTTGTATCTACATATCTTAACTGCTTGTCAATAAGAAGGTAGCTAGAGGGTGCTGAAGATGAACCATATTCGAATGTTAGGAAGCATACTAAATTGATATTTCCTTATGATTATTGTCAGGCATGTCCCTTGGTATTTGCTGTGTTAATCTATATGTTAGGAACCAATGTTGTTTCAGTTATCTGCCTGAAATACTTCCTGTTGCTAGATAGGTGGGTAATTACTTTTGAAGTTTACAGTGATGCTAAATTTGGATGAGTAATGGAACCTTTCATTTCAATCATCTTATTTTGCAGTTGGAACAAGAAATCTTGGACTTTGTTGAGGGTTTACGAGTCGTTGGAGTGAAAGCAGACGAGAAGATTGCACTTTTTGCTGATAACTCCTGTCGATGGCTTGTTGCGGATCAAGGTATGCAGTTGATTATATAGAACACTTTCGAACTCTATAGTGTAGGAGAATAACAATCTATTACATAATCTTCTTAGTGCTTGAGCCTTAACTGTTGTTGGATGATGTCACTACACTTGGAATACTGAATTTACTGGTGCTTACCTTACACATTAATTATTTTTTCATTTCCATTCCAGAGACCACCAATGATCTGTCGAGATATTATTCACTTTTCTTCCTTATAAAGTAGTGCTTTATCCATCCAAACGACTAAATAGTCTCTCTCCATTCTCTAGATGTTTCTGAAAGGGAAAAATAATCAACCTTAAGGCTTCTTAAGTTCATACTCCAGTTTGAAAGTCTTTCATTTCATAGTGTATGGCTGGCTAAGTTTCATGCCCAAAGAAGTGAAAGTCTAGTTAGAATTTTTCAATTGACATGGAAAGTTAAATTTCACTCTTAGGTGGCAATAACATCATGGTTCTCGCTTGGGAAGTTGCCTTAACTTCCCTGCTTTACTGCAATAAAATTCTAATTATTTCATTTGGTTATTCGATTTTTTTGTTTTCCGCAGGTATTGGTATGTTTACGTACTCTTTACTACTTTATGCCAGGTATAATGGCCACAGGAGCAGTCAATGTTGTTAGAGGATCCAGATCGTCTGTGGAAGAGTTATTGCAGATATACTGTCATTCGGAAAGGTACACCTAGACCTTTTTGTGATCTTGTTATTTCAAGTGAATATCTTACTCGAGATAGAGGCTAGCAAATTACTCTATTCAGAATTTTATTGCTGTATACCAAAAAACACTTACTTACCACTTGTGTCATCAAAATTTATTTTTTATATGAACCATTTTTAGAACTTCTGTCACTTCAGATACATGTAACTGTCCTGCTTTGTCCAAGAGAGATTTCATTTAGTTTCATAGTGATCTGCACTCTTGATTAGGCGTAATTTTAGTCAATGTTTGGTTTCACACTTGTCTTATGGTTCTTCATAATTTGGAGGTTCTTGAATGGCACAGACAGAATTCTTTGGCCCTTCAATATGATTGTCTTTTGAATTACCTTTTATGCGTGTCTCCAGTTCTTATTTCCAAATTTATTCAGAGTACTGAGTTTTGGTAACTTCTTGTGATTTACCTTGCAGTGTAGCCCTTGTTGTGGATAACCCTGAGTTTTTCAATCGCATTGCGGAGTCATTTTCTTACAAGGCAGCTCCAAAATTTGTGATTCTTCTCTGGGGGGAAAAATCGTCGTTGGTTACAGCGGGTAGGCACACACCAGTCTATAGTTACAACGAAATTAAAAAGTTTGGACAAGAGAGACGTGCAAAATTTGCAAGATCTAATGATTCTGGTAAGCGCCATATCTATTTTTTTACGAACCCCTTAGTGATTTCGACAGTGCTAACAAAGGAATGACTGCAGGGAAGTATGAATATGAATACATCGATCCAGATGATATAGCCACAATTATGTATACCAGTGGAACCACAGGAAATCCAAAAGGTGTTATGCTCACACATCAGAATTTGTTACACCAGGTTCAAGCTAATACTTATTGTCAAAACGGTGTCTTTATATCTCCATTTATGAAATACTGAGTTTGCTGTTATGTTCTGATTTTTTTTTGTTCGTTTGGCTTGAATTACTTGCTACAGATAAGAAACTTGTCCGATTTTGTGCCTGCGGAAGCTGGGGAAAGATTTCTGAGTATGTTGCCATCATGGCATGCTTATGAACGGGCTTGTGAATACTTCATATTTACATGTGGAGTTGAGCAAAAGTATACGTCTATAAGATTCTTAAAGGTAAGTCTTTCTATGTTATGTTACATAATGACATTTCAAAAGAAACATCTTATCCTTGGAAATGGGAGACGTTGAGACTTTGCACTGAGTCAAGCATTCATTTGTATTTTTCCCTTTGGATTTGAAACTTTTTTTTTTTGCTTTTTGGTATAGGATGATCTCAAGCGTTATCAACCACACTATCTTATTTCAGTTCCTTTAGTATATGAGACACTCTACAGGTATGCGCTTTACTAGTAAAATTGTTTCATAAGATTTACAATGAATAAGTTTTTTTAATGAATTTAATCATTAAACCTTTTCTCAGCAGCATCCTCAACCATTTAAATTGCTAAACACTTTTCTCTCTTTTCTGAGAACTGCAGCGGGATTCAAAAGCAAATTTCTGCAAGCTCCCCTGCTCGTAAATTTTTGGCACTTACATTGATCAAAGTCAGCCTGGCATATACGGAAATGAAAAGAGTTTATGAGGTTTGTGAACCAGATAATGCCCTCTTTAGTGTTTCATGCTACCTAATAATTTGGTTTAAATGAGTTTTTTCTGCTTGTTCATATTTCTGATGCTTGGAGTCGTCATAAGTACTTTGCTCTGCTGTTGCAGGGTCTTTGTTTGACAAAAAATCAAAAGCCTCCAATGTATATTGTTTCGTTGGTGGATTGGTTGTGGGCGAGAGTAGTTGCATTTTTCCTATGGCCATTGCATATGTTGGCTGAAAAGCTTGTACACAGAAAAATTCGTTCGTCTATTGGGATAACAAAGGTAGTATTACAACATTCTACTTCATTTTCAGTTACTTGTTTTAAAATTTTTTTACCTTACAAGCAATATTGTAAGACTGACTTGCAATCTATTCTCTGTTTCCTCCAGGCTGGTGTTAGTGGAGGTGGTAGTTTACCTATGCATGTTGACAAGTTTTTTGAGGTTAGACCGCCAATATTGTTTCTTGAAATTAGAGATAAATGTTTTTTTTTGCATTCAAACAAAGTAGTCTGTCCATATGTAAACAGGTTAGTTCTTTATGCAGGCCATCGGTGTGAATGTACAAAATGGGTATGGTTTGACAGAAACCTCACCGGTTGTCTCTGCGCGGAGGCTTAGGTGTAACGTAAGTTTAAACTCACACCTCAATAACCTCTCCTTTTGTGACCTCTGCACAGAAAAACTGTTTAGATCTTATTCATCAATTTTCCTAACTTTTTTTATGAAGGTTCTTGGCTCAGTTGGGCATCCTATTAAAGATACAGAGTTCAAAATTGTAGATCATGAGACTGGTACTGTTCTTCCACCTGGTTCAAAGGGCATTGTCAAAGTCAGAGGCCCACCGGTGATGAAAGGTTACTACAAGGTGATACACACTTTCTGCTCTTAGTTTGATTACATTTTGACGACAAAGTTGTGAAAGGATGACACAGCTGTTTTTAGCTATCAAATTTTCTGTCCATGAGTGGGTTTGTTTGTGAATACTGCCCTTATATATAACTAGATTATGTGAACTCTTTTCCTTCTTGGTCTCATCATTAAAGCATCTCTTGGAATCTACATTTCTTGCAATCTATTTCCCTTTTGATACATATGTAGACTCCTTGAATAATCTCTGTGTTTTCGATGAATGCTTTTAGTTTGGTGATTAGATCAGATTAACTCATCTTTCTGTTGATTATCTCAGAATCCACTGGCCACCAAGCAGGTTATAGATGACGATGGATGGTTCAATACTGGAGATATGGGTTGGATTACTCCTCAGCACTCAACAGGACGGAGTCGTAGCTGTGGAGGTGTCATCGTTCTTGAAGGGCGTGCCAAGGACACTATCGTGCTTTCCACAGGTATATCACATTTGTACTGTTTGTTGTCAGCGTCCACATAAACCAGTTCCTCGGAAACCTGAAACAAAATTATGTTTCCTACTGTCTGTATGATAAGCATACATTTTAAACACTACAAGTCTTAACAACAAAATGTGCCTCTCAAGTTAAAGATGAATCCAAGTGAATTGTAACCGCCTTGCTGCACAAATATTGCTAAGAATATTTGATAGCAGTTTAATTGTTGTAGGTGAAAATGTGGAACCATTGGAGATTGAAGAAGCGGCCATGAGAAGCAATTTGATTCAACAAATAGTGGTTATTGGACAGGTACTTGTTTGGAGACTTTGGTTTAGGAACAATGGTATGGGCTGTTTCACTTAATTAATCTTCGATTTGGATGCGTCCTTGATCTTTTGTTCTCAGGATCAACGCCGCCTTGGAGCTATTGTTATCCCAAACAAAGAAGCAGCAGAAGGAGCAGCAAAGCAGAAAATTTCACCTGTAGATTCTGAAGTCAATGAACTTAGCAAGGAGACGATAACAAGCATGGTCTATGAAGAACTAAGGAAATGGTAATGATTCAAACCAAGTGTGATCCCACTCTAATATAAGAGTAAACTTTACCTAATCAGGCAATTACTCATATATACACCATATGATGCAGGACGTCACAATGCTCGTTCCAAGTTGGACCAGTTCTGATCGTGGATGAACCATTCACGGTAGGTTCTTTTATTCGCTCTCACTGATAATCCTTTAATATGCAACTCAAAGATTTGAACCTCATGTGAACGTTCTATGAATATCGTTACAGATAGACAACGGTTTAATGACACCGACAATGAAAATAAGACGGGACAAGGTGGTTGATCAATACAAGAATGAAATAGAAAGACTCTACAAGTAGACTAGAAATTTTAGCATCCTCTTTATTTTACAATTATCTTGTTAAGGATTAGCAAATGTGAACCAGTTCTTACTCCATTGTTAATATAAGCTGCATATATCTTTGTTCATCAACTAGGGATTTCCAAGTTCTGCAGCACTATGGATACTTATTGAGTCTAATAGAATCAATAATTGGAAGAAGCAGTTAAACCGGTCAAAAGACCTAAGTATGTTGGAGGGTTTGAGATATCTTGACATTCTGTGTTTAGAGGAAGGCTAGATGTTGATACAATATTGTATAATTTGCATAATTATATTATCCGTTCAATCCAAAAGCATTTAAGTGCGATGTAAAGTGATGGTTTTTTCTAGTTTATGTTAAAACAAATGATTAGTCTCACTCTCTAGTCGATAGAATATTGCAACTTGTTTATAAATTTGATTAGGTGAGCTATGATTAGTAGTGCATAAATACATTATCTATGAGACAAAGAAACGTGATAGGTTATTGTTTTTTCTTGTTTGCGTCTGGCATATGTATGTATAAAACCAAATATCAAGCAGAACATATGCGATTTTCAAAATGTGGGCGGTGCTGAAAACATATATTAGTTTACTCCAACTTGCAGAATATTTGAGTATATTAATGCAAAAACAGTAAACGCAAGAGCAGGTGCATTACTAGCTAAGACAGCTTGGTTGAGAGATAGAGACGAAAATGGAAGCGGCGATGAACAACCACGATGGAGACTGCTGCAAGAGCGGGCCGGGTTATGCGACACCCCTCCTCGCGATGTCTGGTCCACGAGAAAAACTCATCTATGTTGCTGCCATATACACTGGTAAACTATTTTGTAGCTCTTTATATATATATATATATATAGAGTGGAAGTAAGAGTCATTAATTAAGATATGGCCCAAACTTTGTTGGCTCATGTTTTTTGGAAACTGGTTTGGTCTAGGAACCGGGCAAGCGAAGCCAGATTACTTAGCTACTGTGGATGTGGAACCGAGTTCATCCACATACTCGAGTGTTATCCACAGATTACCAATGCCTTACCTTGAAGATGAACTTCATCACTCAGGCTGGAACTCATGTAGCTCTTGCTATGGTGATTCTTCTTGCGAGAGACGTTATCTCATCTTGCCTTCTCTTCTGTAAGAAACTTGTTATCTCTCCTTTGTTTTGTTCTGAAAACTTCTCATGTATTAAGGTCTGTTTTCGTGAACTTATGTTTGAAAAGGTCTGGTCGTATTTACGTGATCGATACGAAAACAAACCCGAGGGAACCATCTTTGCACAAATTCGTGGACCCTGCAGAGGTTTTGGAGAAGACGGGGTTGGCTTATCCGCATCAGCCTCATTGCTTAGCTTCCGGAGACGTTCTTGTGTCTTGTCTTGGAGACGAAGATGGAAACGCAGAAGGCAGTGGGTTTCTCTTACTTGATTCCGAGTTTAACATCAAAGGAAGGTAACTTCGAGGACAACGGATTTGTACTATTTCTTATACAGCAAGAAAGAAGAACAAAACCTAATATCTCGCTTAGGTTATTTTGAGTAACAGCTATTTATATGTCTTTTAATAGGTGGGAGAAGGATGGAAACAGTCCTTTGTATGGGTATGATTTCTGGTACCAACCTCGGCATAAGACGATGATCAGTACCTCATGGGGAGCCCCGGCCGCGTTTACCAAAGGATTTGACCTCAAAGACGTCTCTGATGGCTTATATGGAAAGCATCTACATGTCTATAGCTGGCCCCAAGGAGAATTGAAACAGATTCTTGACCTTGGTGATACCGGACTTTTACCCTTAGAGGTAAACCCTAATCTTCCAAATATCAGCTTATACTACTTTCTTCTTCCACAAGAAACTTCATCTCTGTTTTGTTCTGCAGGTAAGATTCTTGCATGAGCCGGATAAAGCTACGGGATTTGCAGGGTGTGCGTTGTCGAGTACTTTAGTAAGATTTTTCAAGAACGATGATGAAACATGGAGCCACGAGGTATATAATGAATCTTCTCTACTTATTATTCTTCATTTCTTTTTGATTTTTGTCCTAACAACAAACAACCTCTCCAATTTGAAGGTGGCTATATCAGTTGAACCTCTGAAAGTTGAAAACTGGATTCTCCCAGAAATGCCAGGGCTTATCACCGACTTTCTAATCTCACTTGACGACCGATTCCTCTATTGTTCCAACTGGCTTCATGGAGATATTCGTCAGTACAACATCGAGGACCCGAAAACCCCTGTTTTAACTGGTCAAATACATGTAGGCGGGCTAGTCCAAAAGGGAAGTCTTGTCTTGGCCTTAGGAGAAGAAGGAAAAGCATTTCAGTTTGATGTCCCTAAGATCAAGGTCCGTTGAACAAAATATAGAACTTGTTACTTGTTCTACACGCTATTGTAAATATGGGCGTGTTTTCTTTTTTGAAGGGTCAGCGTCTAAGAGGAGGTCCTCAGATGTTTCAGCTGAGCCTAGATGGGAAGCGATTGTACGTGACGAACTCGCTGTTTAGTGTTTGGGACAGACAGTTTTACCCGGAACTTGTGGAGAAAGGGTCACACATGTTGCAGATAGATGTTGATACAGATAAAGGTGGTCTCTCCATAAACCCTAACTTCTTCGTCGACTTTGGGACCGAACCGGATGGTCCTTCGCTCGCTCACGAGATGAGATATCCGGGTGGCGACTGCACCTCAGATATCTGGGTTTAGTTTTTTCGCTAAATCAAGGATTTCTATGGAAATCGGAACAGAATTCAGAATTGTGTTGAGTGTGATCAATCTAATAATGGGTAATGTCACATGTGTGAGTGTGATCAATCTAATAAATGTTGATTACTTGCAAAATACACTTGTGAGTAATAATGATGGTCAAAGACGCAATGGAATTTAATAAAGCGAACCAACACTAAGATCGTATTCATATCATGTATGAAACTAAACAACATCACTCCTCTGTTTCTGTTCTGAAAAGTTCTCAAGTTTTGTATGTCACACATGTTGGAAAAAGTCTGGTCGCATCTACACGAAAACAACCTTGTGGAAACCATCTATGCGCAAAGCAGAGGTTTAACATCAAAGGAAGGTAAACAGATCGGTCAAGTTTCTTGGATGGCAAGAAAAAAAAAAAGAAGAAAACCTAATCTCTCGCTTAAGGTTTTTAGTAAGAGCTGCTTAAATTTTTGTTGTTAATTAGTGGGAGAAAGATGGGAACAGTCCTTTGTTTGGGTATGATTTCAGATAACAACCTCAGCACAAGACGCTGATGGGAGCACCGGCCAGGATGTGATCTCAAAGACGTCTTTGATGGCTTGTGTCTAAAGTTGAGCCCAAGACGCACTAACAGAGAAATATAAAATAAAATAGCAATCATTATTCGATAATAGACTAATTCGATGACAGAAAAGGAAATTATTCTTTAATTTAGAAATTAATTAGCTTTTTACTTTATAGAATATAGAGTAGGTAATTAATGATCCTCACTACCATATTCTACCAATGAGCTTGCAGCAGCTGCCGAGAAATAAGTAGGAAACTGAGACCTGATATGGAATTGGTAATGATGATGATGAAGAAGAAGCTGATACAAAAATCTAGGACATATGGCTTGTTTCTTTCTCTTTTTGATATATGTTGTCGTTTATTGAAAGCTGAGTAGTTACCTCTCTCGTAGAGAATCTTCAAAGCTTTAGTATCTCGATATAGTAGTAGATATTTTTCATATAGGGGAGAAGATGTTCTTACGATATTATAGTCAAATGCTTCTAAAAGGAAAAATATATAATTCATCAACAAAAGACATGGATCCATGATAATTTTACTATACATGAAAATGTTGTGTAACCAAACGAGACAAAGAACTAAGAGTGCAAAGCTTTGTAGTTTACAAGAAAACTCGTACAAGAAAGCTTCATCACTTTGGTTGAGTGGATGGATCGAAATTTGTGAACAACAATTTATGCTTTTATGTTTTTAACTTTTTTTTGCCATGGGACCATTTGTATAGGTTTAAAATCTTTTGATTGTAAACCTTAACTTTTTCATTTTCAATGAAATATTTACATTCTTAGCAAAAAAAGGAAAACTCGTACACAAAATTCAACGTTTTCTTTTTATTAATTTTGAAACTTTATTGTTGCAATGTTGGTAATGATAATATATATATATATATATATATATATATATATATCTTGGTCTATAAGTAAATGTCTTTTTATCTAATCAATCGAAGGGATCATGCATCCACTTTGTGTTAGAATATCTTCCTTTGTTTAATCATGCATCTGATGAGAAGAAAATGATTGTGCTGATTATAGAGAAAGAAGAGAAACTCAAAAGAGATAGAGTAAGAGAAAAAGAGAATCTGGTGACACAAGTCACAAAAAGAGGGGTCAAATCATCATGGGCCATTAATTAGAACTAAGCCCAAATTCTTATAATGGGTCTCGGTAGTATATGTGTTTTAACTCATTTTCCTTCTTTAGACAACTTGGTGAAGTAGAGAACAATGAAATCAGTGAAGCAGAGGAATTGAGTCCAAGACTTTATTTTCATTCTCTTCTATTATTTGCATTTGTTAAGGAAATAACAAACTTTTATATCTCCAAGTTACCTGCTTTATCTGATTTCTTTCAAATTAAGTTATGAAAATTGTTTTCAAACCCTTCAATTTTCAGCTGATTGTGTTATTAATGGTTTTATCTTTTGTTTTGAGCAATATGATGTGAACTTATTGATGCTTTGATGTGAAGCAAAGAAGAACATGTGGGTCAAAGCCTCAAAGGAAACAGCTCAGCTGATGTAGTTGGGTTGTTGAACTTGTTTGGTGGCATTTACACTAACTCCTTAATGATCATTTTTACCGCCTAACCCCACACATTTAATCATAATGACCGCCGGAATTATTTACTTTCTCATACGAATTAAACACAACTTAAACTATTTTAATAAAATCGCTTCAAAACATGTTTATTACATTAATAATTTATAATAAAAATTTATACTATATAAAAGTTGAGCTATTATCCTAAACAAAAAATTACAGGAAATCATTAAGATATAAAAACGATAAATATATCTTTAACAAAAAAAATTATTAAGAAATTACAACATTTCGTTAATGCTAATTCTTCTTTATTTTGTGATTAACGATACCTATAACACTAATGCTACCATTAACGTTACTAATTAACTTATAAACAAACAAAAAACATTGCAGTTGGAAAGAAAACAACAATTAATCGTGGATTCTCAAAGGAACCAAGTGTTTGTTAGTGGACCACAATAAATATTTTTTAAAATGGATAAGAACCCAATGAAAAAAATAGTTTTATTTAAATTAAATACTTTATGTTACAAATTCTGTTGAAACTCTCTATCAATCCAACTTAAACCGACCGGTTTAACTCCCAAGAGCTACTTGGAGTTGTCGTAAACACAGAGATCACAATCTTACCAAATTTTCACACACCGACATGTCTAGATCCTTAGCTCTCGTTTACTTATCCTTACTTTGTCTTCAAACCCATCTCTCAATCTCCGTCACAGTTCCGATTCCGTCGGTAAACGGCGAAATCGACGCAATGCTGAACCGGAACGGCGTAATCGGAGAGGAAGAAGGAGAGGAGATGATGCCATCGGAGATAAGTCGGAGAGTAATGATGATGCGGAAACAGTACATAAGCTACGAAACTTTAAGGAGAGATATGGTTCCTTGTCAGAAACCAGGTGCTTCTTATTACGCTTGTCGCTCTGGTCAGGCTAATGCTTACAACAGAGGATGTAGTGTCATTACTAGGTGTGCTAGAGACACTAACGACATCAAGACTTGAAAACATTGGGGTCTTTAAGTACATTTGAGTTTTAAACTCAGATGCTCTAGAGGCAAGTGAAATCTTATTATTCTTGTCTTTTGTTTTGTAATGTTGTTGTTTACATTAGATTTCTTAATTATTGATATGTAATTTTGGCTATTAATGTTCAAGTAATTGATATTTATAGTCTTGAAAGTGTTGAGTGGAGTAATAGATGGAAGATTGTGGAATAAAGTTTGGGTTTTAAGCTTGTTTAGGGTACTTATGGACCAAATTTAGAAGTTTTGGCAGGGTATGTGAAGAATTGAGATGGTTCTTATAATGGATTTAGATCTTTGATGGGTTTGAATTCATCAAGCAATTGATCTGAGTACAATAATGTTTTAATTAGAAAGCTGATTTTGGTTGTTCTTGTAAGTTCAAGAACCTGACTCTTGGACTCTCCATTGAACTCCATTTGTCAAATGCCTAAAGAGTTTCAGATGAGTTTTGGCTTAAGTTTGTGTTTGTGTTGTGTTGTGTGATTTCGAGTAGGAAACCGGTATACTCATGTCTTGTTCAAATCAGTAACTTGTTATCAAGACTCTTTGATATATAGCTTATCATGTTGAAGGAGTTGGTATAGTAGAATTCTGTGACTAGAGACCAATTTGAGTGTTTTGGTTTCTTACATTCACCGAACAAACCTCGGATTTGAACTCCATCCATGTTCCATTCGTTTCAAGGTTTGTCAAAGTGTTATCTCGGTGGTCACAACACAGCACCCCCATTGTTATAATTACCAAACGATGAATCAGTGTCAGTCTTTGAGTCGTTAGAAAATTCATGAGACGATTTATAGGTATACAATTCAAAGAAGCAAAAGAATTCCAGTAATATGAAGCCAAAAAATAACTTTGCGTATTTTGTTTTCACTCTTGTTTGGAAAAGTAGACAGAACAAAGCATAAATAAGCCTAACAATAATGTAAAGCATAAGCTAATTTATGTTGAAGATATATAAAATAGAAGAAGAAGAAAACAAAAAAACAGCCTCTCATAAATCAAAAACAACCCCTTATTCATACCAATATTTGGTCACACGCATCAGAAGACCAATATCTCATATTTCTCCGACCAAACCAGACCCAATCCGACTCAAACAATTGCCAATAAACGGCTTAATCAGAAAACCAAACGAAGAACCAAAGCTTGGCTCTTTTATCCTCTCAGTACCTGTAGTGAACAGGCTTGTAAGGACCTTCAACGGGTATGCTGACATAGTCAGATTGGTCCTTGGTAAGCTTGGTGAGTCTTGCACCAAGCTTGCCTAAGTGAAGTGCAGCTACCTTCTCATCCAAGTGTTTAGGCAAAACATAGACCTTCTTCTCATACTTCCCGCTTGACTTCTCGTTCCAGAGCTCAAGCTGTGCAATCACCTGGTTGGTGAATGAGCACGACATCACGAAACTCGGGTGTCCAGTGGCGCATCCCAAGTTCATCAAACGACCTTCAGCTAGAACAATGATGCCAGAGTTGGTATCAGGAAACACCCACCTATCGGTCTGTGGCTTGATGGTAATACGTTTCACACCAGGGTAGGTCTCAAGTCCAAGCATGTCGATTTCATTGTCAAAATGACCAATGTTACAGACAATGGCATTGTTCTTCATCTTCCTCATGTGATCAACCATAATAATATCTTTGTTACCAGTAGTGGTACAGAAGATATCAGCTTCTGAGACAACATCCTCAAGGGTCAGAACTTGAAGACCTTCCATAAGAGCCTGAAGAGCACAGATTGGATCAATCTCAGTCACTATGACACGAGCACCCGCGGTTTTCATTGCTGCAGCACAACCTTTTCCTACATCACCATAACCACAGATAACAGCAACCTTTCCAGCAATCATAACATCAGTAGCCCTCATGAGACCATCGGGAAGCGAGTGTCGGCATCCGTACAAGTTGTCAAACTATAAAGCAAACAAATCATCAGTGAAACAGAGAAATGCAGAGCAGAAACAGAGCAAAAAACAGAGTTCTTGCTTCCACCTAAATGGATCCATTAACAATATCATTCATATTTTGGTGATTTCAAAACATTGTATTATCCACAAATTAGGCAAAACAATATCAGATCTAGTGTCTTCTAAAGCTATAATGTGCCACATTACCTTGCTCTTGGTGACAGAGTCATTGACGTTAATGGCAGGGAACAAGAGAGCTCCAGTCTCCTGCATCTGATAAAGCCTCTTAACACCAGTAGTAGTCTCCTCAGAGACACCAACCAATCTCTCCTTCATCTTATGGTACTTCTTGGGATCAACTTGAAGACCGTCTTTGATAATAGACAGGACGATCTGAAACTCGGGATTATCAGTAGAGGTCGGGTCAGGGAACGTACCATTCTTGGCAAAGATCTCTTCAGCTTTAACTCCTTCATGGATCAACAGTGTAGCATCACCACCGTCATCAACGATGAGATCAGGACCACCTCCAGGACCCCAGTCAAGAGCTCTCTCTGTACACCACCAATATTCTTGAAGAGTCTCACCTTTCCAAGCGAACACCGCGGCGGAATCACGAGCAATAGCGGCCGCGGCGTGGTCTTGAGTGGAGAAGATGTTGCAAGAACACCATCTGACTTCAGCGCCGAGAGCGGTTAAGGTTTCGATTAAAACCGCGGTTTGGATCGTCATGTGGAGAGAACCGGTGATTCTTGCTCCTTTGAGTGGCTGAGATGGTCCGAATTCGGTAACGCAAGAGACAAGTCCAGGCATTTCGACTTCGGCTAGCTCGATTTCGAGACGGCCGAAGTCGGCTTGGGACATGTCCTTGACCTTGTATTCACGGCCACTTGAGGTTTTCTCTACAAGCAAAGCCATTTTTGAATAGTTTCTTGATGTGTGGATCTGTGTGATGAAGGAGGAGGAAGAGAATGGTGAGGGAGTGAGGTTAAATAGATAAAGGCGGGAGTGAGATGGACGGTTGAGATTAGTTGTAGAGAGAGTTTGGTGGATCTGGTAAAAGATATTGACTTTTCATCCTTTTTTTTAGATATTCCGAAAAGAGTGACAATTCTGTTTTCAAAAATGGGGTTAATCATACAATCAATAATTATTGATACTAATTATTTTGCAAAAAAAGGGGAACATGAAGAAAAATTCTGTTTCAGATGTATAAAATTTTTTTACACAAATCTGATATTATCATATGCAAATAAAACTAAAACAGTTTTGTGTTATTTTATCATCAATTGTTTTTTTTTTAATACGTACAAATTTTTCTAAAGTACTCATATCTTTGGTTTTAATCTTGGCCAATATATTTTAAAATCATTTGGCCAACATATTATCATTACCAAAAACGGTCTTTTGTATAATACATAAAACAATTGATATTAATTTGTGACTAATGTTAACTCATTCTTATATCACAAATTGCAATTTTCATATTCGTTACAAGTTCGTAACTAATTTGTAACAAGACATTGGTGACAGTGTTAGTTATCATCGGATGTTCGTCACTAAATGTGACAAATTTTGTTATGATCCTTTTCGTCACAAATATAGTGATGAAATTACTATGAATTTGTGAGTTATTTTAGTCATAATATAGTATCTAAATATCACAGATTTGTGACAAAAAAAATTGTCTCAAAATTACTTTTCAATAAGTATATTATAGGCATAATTTAAAAAAAAAACTTTTTTCAAAAATTCCCTATATTTTGATATAGAATCATCGATTTTACAAAAGAAAAAAAAAGTGATATGTAATTAGATCATGACCGAACTATGATCATGCTTAAGTGTTATGTGAATTGTGAAACACATATTGCTTTTGTTCCAAGCTTTTTCTTTTACATTATCTTGATGACATTGTTTCTTCATCTTAGATTTTCGAAGTATATAAACCAAAAAAATAGAAAAAATTCAAAGTTATATGTGAAAAAAACGATAAATTAAGATGAGCAAATAATTATTTGCCTTCAAATGGTTGCAATTATCAGTTGGAAATTTATATAACTGTTTGCAATTCCATGAAATTTCTGAAGCTCTAGTGGTTCCTGCAATTTAAGGAAACTTGTTGCTATTTTAAGGCAACAAAAAGTCGAAGGTTCATAAGTCTTTGGAAGATCAAGTTTTACGAGGAAACTATAACCAACACGTTATTCGTACTACTAAAGATTTAGGGAAAACTTGTTTTCGTAAAACAACATTGAAGTATATATTATGACATCTAACAGGTGATTTGTCAAATGGCATGCAAGATAAAAACACATTAATATTATGATGCAGATAGATCAGAGACGTGATTTTTACATGATAAGGTTAAGAAGGTTAGAACTTTGGTGCACTAGCAAGCCTTCACACATCACACATTCAGACCGATAGATCTTAATTCTTATTCGTCTGGGCCAATAGTGTCGTTCTTCCATTATCTCTGTTTCACACCGATAGTTTTGTGTGTGTGTGTGTTTAAACATTAGTTATTATTGAATGTACCACCTTATTCTTCTTGAGCCAAGAAAAAATATGAACGTCGGTGCACTGGATCGTGGAAGGGCGTCGGTGGATCTGAATTAATACCCTACCAACAAAAAAAACACCAATAATAAACGAATGCAAAATAAGGTGAACTCATTAAATATCCTTTTTTTTGTGTTTCCTAAATATTTGGAGTATTTTAAACAAGAAATGAGACGTTGCAAGTACACGAGCCATGTCAATTTGTTCCTTTGATATCTTGCAGAGATATATAACTAGTATAGGTACATTAGTTGATCTAATTTATATTATTGTTTGAGTAAAAATTATGGTCTAGTTTTCTTACCCTAATAAAATTATTTTAGCTCAGCATGTGGCTAAAGCTAATTTATGAGTTTTGTGGTGGGACACTAGTCCAAACCTCTCATACATAAGTACTTTTGTAATAGTCGAATAGATATATACATTGTATTTGATGTAAGAACAAAAATTGGCTTAGGAAAATCAATTCTCAACCAACAAATAAAGTGTACATCACATATCAATTCTTACCAAGAAACGAAAAAATAAAAGTAGGAATAAAGTTCAAACATTAGTGAACGTCACAATGTCGACAGATATTTGGTTATAAGTGACACGGCGTCTATTTTTTGTGTGTGTAGAAATTGAAGGGCCACGCCACTCATTATGAAGCTCCATAATTGGCATTGGTAAACCTGATTCCAAAATAACTTTGGCACTTTGTGGGTCGGTGAGAATAGTTCTCAATCTCTCAAGTCTCAACTACCACATTCCCAAAAGTTTCTTTTAAACGTGATTATACTCCACACAAACTATATACTTCAAAAAGAAAGTTACCAAAAGTATACTCACTTAAGACTTTTCGTTTTCAATATTCTTTTCGTTTTCTAGTTAAAATGTCAATTGTCTTCTATTTAAAAATATTTGTAAACAGAATGTCAATTGTTTAGTGCAGTACATTTTCTATATACATGTTATTAATAACGCGCTTCAAACTGATAAAAATGTATTCTAAAGAAGTATCGGATTTAAGAAGATAACAAATGGAGCAGCCTCGAACATGGTAATATATTGTTGAAGGCATGCGTTTAGAAAGCAGTATATTTGGATCATGGTTATACACTTATACATATCAACATGCATAAAAGCAACCATCGATTAATTTCATTTTTAGAACTATGGGCCATTAATGGGTTATTATTGGTCTACTCAAAATTTGGGCCTACTTAAATAGATAAAAAATAAACGATACCCAACTGATAAAACATCCATGAAGATGTTTATTGCATGAAGCCATGAATAGAATAGGTTGATTTTCACTCTTTACAAATCGATACTTTTAGTTTTCTTTTTAAAATTTGTCAGTGAAAGTAACAAAATAAGGTGTAAGAGTTTAGGGAACTTTAGAACATATTACGTTATTGGTTCGGATACTTCGGTTGCTGAAATTCTCGGGGTGTTTGTGTTGAGTTGCTGAGTTACGCGGATGATTAAAGAGACTCAATTTCTTGTTGTTATCAGGAATTATAAAAGACGAAGAAAGGAAAAGACAAACAAACCCAAATATATTTTCTTGAATCATGGTTGATATCATTGGTTACAATAATTTCAGGATTATACCATCCGTGTTAGTTGTAATCTACTAAGGTCATTAAGACCTCCAAACGTTCCTACTCTACTTAATTACTCTCTCGTCCAGCCCCATCGAAGATCCTTTCTTTTCAAGACTAAATTCTACAAAGCCAACTATAAATTACTCTGAACTCTCCTCCTTTTTATGTAATCACTAATCAAGAATTTCTGTAACGCTGCTATTATATATTTTCAATTTAACAGAACCTTTGCATGTGTTTTTGTAACACAATTGATGGGTGTAATTAAATCATGATCAAAAACTAAAAACAAAATTCCATTAGGATTAGCCCAACATGGTAGGCTTTTGGCCTTTACCAAAAATGTCTTGGACGGTTGGACCTCACTAGACCTCACCCCTCACTAAAATCCATACAAACATTTTAAAAGAAACAAACTTGGACTTTGTTTTAATATATGAGCTCACACATCATTGTGAAAGTAATATAAAAATAAAGAAATAAATTACTATTATCTTTGGAATAGAAACATAATATAAAATTTGTTACAATTTTGAGCTTTTAAAACGAGAATCATATTTGTTTTCGTTCTTTCTTTTTAGTTAAAAAGATGGATGATTTTTGTAAAAGTAAAGTGGAATTAGTTGGGAGAATGTGATTCTAAGATGATTCATAGTCATCGTATTGATGATATTGCATTTTCACAATTAAAAAAAAACGGAGTCATTGTCTTGCCTTGGCACATGGGCAAGAGATTACACCCAATATTGCAATAATTTCTTAATATTTCTTTCTGAATTTAAACGAATTTCTTTTATGCATTTTAACGAACTCCCCTCGCCAGACATATCAAATCAGTAAACATCTCAATCCATTCCTCATTTTCATCATAAACAAGTTCCAAAATTCATTCGAAATCTCTTAGGGGATAAATTGAATTACACAATTTAATATCATATATGACTCAGTACCTCTAGATTGTTCCGTGCATTGATTAGAGTGGGAAAAAAACATGTCCATACTGAACAAATAATTGGATTCAGAAGGGCCAGAAGAAGCATATGTTCGTCCATATTCGCAGCACTATATCCATGTTTTATTTTTATTTTATCTGTCGTCGGTTAACTTTTAGGATGCTTTAAAAGCAAAATTCACGTAAATTGGTAGTGTATGGTACATTAAATGATATAATTCTTATAAGAAAGTCTTGAAAATAAAAAGAAAGGAGCCCTTGAATAGTCGATATGTCATTATCTCATCATAAGTTCCAATCTGCCGACAAATAACAAATTAGAATCTATGAATCACACCGTTGATAATGAAGTATGGTTATAAACAAGTGGCATAATAAAACTTATCAAGACCCCCACAAATTCTAACGAGAGCATAAAAAGAGAAAAATTAATATGCGCATCGCTGTAGGAAATCGAGTGACAACGACTTCATGTAATATGTATAGTTTGCAATGGAAATTGAATTTGCTCTGTAAGACTTGTATTGATTTTATCATCGTATATCTAGTTGGAGTTAATTTCTTCATGCTCAAAATTGATGTTATTTAGAGTTTCCCAAACATTTCTACTTTGATACAAAGAACTACATTTGCTCAGCAACCATCCACAAATTTAATGCCCCTTCATCGTCTCCATAATGTTCTCCATGCAATATCTCTCACATTTTTCTGATAATATTTCTCACATTTTTAAATTAATAGTCCTAACATTATCTCTCTCAACAATATGTGCTCAGAAATATAGATGTCCATCCTCTTGTCCTACTTTTTGCTACTTCATTTTCATTCTCTTGTCTCTTCGTGTAGATTTGTAGGGAATAGTTTGGAGGAGTGGTCATACGCGTATATAACTTTATCGTAATAACTAAAACATTGTATATGATAAGGCCCTATAGAAAAAAAAATGAAAAAAAAATGATCATATATAATACTTACAACCAGAACAGGTTAGGCTTATTTGTTTTGAGACACTTGGCAAGCCTAAGATCATTCCCAACTTATTTTGTTTAATTTTCAACTCCAAATCTAGTAATTTCAAAATGTCTAACCACATAATTCGTCCTATCAATCTATTAAACATTTACCACATTTGCTTAGCTAGCTCTGTTTGATTCACTTGTTCCACATTGGTCAAATTTGTTATTACCGTCTAGAGCTAAGTATTTAATGGTTTAACCACATTTATAACACAAGTGGATTGTACAAAACTCGCGTACTTCTGTCTATTTATAACAAGTTAATTATTATCATAAAGTTTGGAACAATGATGTAAGAACTAATTTTATTTTATTTTTTGATAAAGTGAGGATTGATCTCTTACATCAAGCAACACTATAAAACCAATAAACATATGTTTACATATATATGATTGCATGAATTACAAATGTTTTTATACAATAATAATTAAGGAGATGATGGCATATCAAAAATAAAATCTTAAAGAGGATAAAAGTATCTTCTCAACAAAGGAGAAATGTACCTCTGCCGACAAAATAGAGAGAGATAGAGATATTTGTGAAGTGGAGAAGGAAGTGCAGTGTGAGTTGTGAATGGTCCTTTCAACTTGTAAGAAGCCAAATTATGGAGATAATTGCCAATTGGTCAACAAAACCACTGTCCCTTTCAGAACCGTCGAATTGGGAAACGGGCTTTTGGCTAAGGTAAATCTTTCGCTTTCTTCTTATTTTCGATTTTTTTTTTTTGGTCGGCTATTATTTTTATTTGAGCATCTAAATATTTTTCTTTTTAAGTGTGAACCCTTTATTCAGGAATTATCAATTTATTTTAACGGTTTACATCATTTACCCAACTAAAAAATGAATTTCATAATGATTTTAAAAATTTTGGTTTTTCAAATTTTGATTTTACCTTATACGTCTATTGCCAAAATTGGTTTTTTTTTTTAAAAAGGTTCATGTTAGTTAATAATGTAAAGTTGAATTCTTCTGCTTGAATGTACCTTGTGTTTATTTTAAATTATATATAAAATCAGATAGAATATGCTGTATTCCTACAAACAATATGTACTAGGGAGAAGAATTTATAATCTTGGAAAATGAGTCTCAGAACGAAGATATCGAAATTGAGGATGCACAACAAATGATAGTTTTGTTTAGACTGATATTAGTTGAAACAAGTTATTGTTCAAGTTTTAACAACAAAAAAAGAAAGTTATTTTCAAGTTACTAAAATGTAAAAACAACTAGATTTTAACCCGCGGTACACCGCGTAGACAATTCATTTTTTTAAATTAATATATATAAAATTTGTAAATTATTTTATAGTTTACAATTGTTACTAAGTAACGTCCTGCCAAATCCGTCCCGCCAAATCCATCCACAAAAAAAAATTATTAATTTTATTAATGTTGATCTTATTTATAATATGTTTATGAATCATTGTCAAAATATTTTATTCGTTGCGGGACGTTGAACCCACACATTTTTTGCCAATTAGTTAATATATGTTCATTCTTAAAATTTCGAATCACAAAATATGACGAATTTTTTTTGAGATGTTTTAAACTCTATATATTATATAATGATGTTATTTTTTTTTATATATTAAACTTTTTATAAATTTAAATATTAATAATGTTTTATGAATTTTAAATATATAAATAATAATAATTAAAAAATTAATATTTTTTGTCTTTTAGGTAATGATATAATAACTCTAAAAGCAAGAATTTAGAAGATTTAAATCTTTAATTAAATATTTTCATGCCTAAATAATTAATATCAGTAGCATGACATTGTAAATAAGTTCAAATACATGATTTGTTTATTTAAACAAAAAACGTTTAGTAAGAACAATATTTATTTAAACAAAAAACTTTGTTTTAAAATATTGTTAACAAAATACTTTTATGCTAATTTTAAGGGATTGATGTGAAGTTTGTTTGGATTAAATTTGATTGATAATGTGATTGACAATTTAAATTAAGAATTTAAAGTAAAATTAATTATTTTGAAAAAAAGATTTAATGCTAATGGCATTGGGTTGTAAATAAGTCCAACTCTAAGATTTATTTGTTAAAATGGCTGCAAAAATGTATATATAGATTGAACGTTTAATTCTCACTGAACGAACGTAATCTCTTTGAATTTAATTAATATAACTCGTTTCCTATGAATATAATATAACTGAACTAGATTTAAAATTTGGTGGCACATCCTTTGACTTATATTGATTTATGATTCACAATCACATACATGTTTACATACAGAAAAAAAAAGAAAAAAAAGATGGATCTACGTTTTATTATTCTTCTTACATTATTCCATTGCAGATCATAGGATTCTAAAAGTATGGGAAAAACATATACAAGTGACGAGAGTCAAAATTTATTGCGAAATTTAATGCTCAACGTGTTACCCTTGAATACAACAACCATATATTCGTTAATGATCTTAGTTATAACGTCGTTGTTTAAATCATCCTAACCCACTAGTACGTAAAGAAACTCATTCTGTCTTTCTCTCCCACACACATTTAGATTAGTTTAGGAAGTCGCTTAGATACCGACTAAGCGCTAGACATTTAGATTATGCATAAACGACCGTTTCAACTGTCTAAAATTTTATAGAGTTCATTTTAGTGAATTTTCCTAATTTTAATTAAGTTTTATTTTCATACATATAATTTTAAATTTTTATACTAAATAAATATTTTGTTTAATTTTTGTTTACGATTTAATATTTAAATATTTATAAAAGATATTTTATGTAAATTTTATATAGAATATCATATTTCTAATGTATTATATAATAAAATTTTAAATCATCTAAATCCGTCAAAACTTCGACTAAATGTTTTACGCGTTAAGTATTGGATCATTGTTTGCATAATTACAAATGACACTGCCTAGCACTCAAGAATTGAGTTTCCCTCGCTTCAAACACATTCAAAATTTTATATGATTTTTTAAAATTAAAAACATTTGATATGCTTATATGCATATTTTATTTTTTTACTTTTTTGAAATCTAGAAAGTTCTGAGTTGAAGCCCGAAACCACATCATGTAATATTAGTTTCATCCTAATCATCACTCGAACCGGCGACCTCTAAGTTTCGCTTAAGGTTTTTACCAATTAAGGTAACCACTTGATTCAGTTGCGCATTTATCTCGTAGACCGGAAGACTAAGCTTTTGTAACGGTATATTGAGTACTAAATAATCTATGAACAGAAAAGGTCATATGAGCATATATTTTAACGTTGATACCTTTTGGCTTTTGCCCGTAGTTAGTAAAAAGAGAAATACGTTATCTTCTAAGGGATGTCGAATTATTGGACTTTGAACTTTAATAATTTACTTTTGAAACTATGATTGGACACTGAAATTCCAAAGCTTTACAGCTTTCTTCCTGACACAGCAATATTATTTACTGCTATATATGTAAGCTCTATCGCATTCGTATTCGTGTATACATGATTAATTAATAGTACTTATTAATTATGATAAAAGAAATTGTGTACCATCTTTTGAATGCCTAATTTCGTCTTCTTTTTTTACTGCATGGAGGACTGGTTGTTTTAAAGAGTTGGAGGCATTGCATAATCGAATTTTTGCTATAATAACTATTATTTGGATATTTTCTTTATGTATAGAGCGGATGGCTGAAATGGATTGAATAAAGTTTAATATTCGGAGAATATATTACATACTTCTTGTTTATCTTGCTTTTCAAAGGTTTCAAAAAGCTTATAGTATATTTTGTTTTAGTTTGTTGAATTTGTGATTGGTTTATTTATTAAAAGAAAAAGGTAATTGGTTTCACTTTCGTCGTTTGGGAGAGAAAAACAACTATAACAACTATATATATTTGATTATTGTTACTAAAATAACCTACGACAGAAAAACATTTACTTTTTTTTTTGTCAAGGGGTCTGAAAAACATTTACTAAAATAACTTATATCATGAAATATTGGTTAGTTGCTATAGTTTTGTTATTATTATAGAATACTTTTCGTACCCATATTACCATTGTCTTGCTTTATTAGGAAAAAAATTACTTACAATTGCTCATATGTTTGTATGCTCCTCAAATATTTTTTTGTTATTTACGTAAAATTATTATTTACTTACAAAAAAACAAATATTTGTTTATATTTTTCAAAAATTGCATAAAATATGTGGGGTGTAAATCACATTTATTTACTCAAACGACTGCGGTAAAGATGGCATACCATCTTGAGATATAATAGTTTTGAGCTAGGTTATGAGATGAGTCTCATGTCACTTGTTTAGGTACTTTCGAGATGCAGAAGATAAATCCTTCAAAAAAAACACAAATGATATTTACGTGTTATATCTACTTAGTACTTTTTTTGTGTGTGTGTGCACCAAATCTACTTGGTATTTAATAGTTAGAATTTACTTGATATGCTAATTTTGTCTTTGATATAAAAAGACACTTGATAAACCTTAGGTTTTTTGATAAGACAAGTGATAAACGTTATTTAACGTACACATGAAACTGATTATCGAAAAAATACATGAAATATGTTTAGAATATTTGAAATATATATAGTATTTGTTAATATATCACCTAACTTATAAATCGTAAAGAAAACGATCCAAATCATTCACACAGTATAACCGTACCGACAAAGAGTTCCGTTTTCAACTAAAAAGCCTTCGAGAGAGGGACAAAGATAAGAGGAGAGACTCCGAGTCTTTGCCAAATCGCTTTCAAATATTAAGTAACGAATTTCAATCTTCATTCTCAAATATGTCTGAAACCACCGACACTTAAAAAAAAAAAAAACATATTGCCAACAAAAAACACCGAGTCTTTCCAATAGCTAAATAAGTTGACTTTCAACTAAATAAGCTGACTATGTGTCATCTCTAAAAAATGCATGCCCCCAAATAATCGAATAAATTGTATTTTCGGATATAAATTGCAAATAAATATGTTCATATTACATCTCAGATTCTAAAATTTGGCAAAATTTTAGCTAAATTCTTGATATCGAAATATATTGCAAATCATAATATCATTTGTCTCAAATATTAACTTAACATATTTAACCTATTTACTCTCTCCATTTTTGTTGTAACTTGCAAAAGCAAAGGAAAACTTAAATTAGAAAAATGGATGCGGATTACAGGAATAGATAAACGTATTTTGTAGGATAAAAATTCCAACCAATAACTTAATTGCAAAATCAAAGAAAAACGTAATTTACCTCGTAATTTTTGTAAAATGGCTACAAAAACATGGGACGTTTCAAGTCAATTATAGCCACTTTTTAATGGAATTTGCGTTTTAAACTATTTTTGAAATGCACTTCGAATATTTGTCTTGCCCAGACACAAAACCATTCGTCACTGAGGCATTCAAAATTCAGATCTTACGTTGTTGAAGATCTCTTATAAGCAGAATATAGATCTTACGTTCTTTAAGAAACATCCCATGCACAAATAGAGCTTCTATATTAGATTAACTTAAAATATTGTAGATTTAAGTTAATCATAGGTTTTGTCGGTGACATGCCCTTACATATTACTAATTGTTACAAAATAATACATACCGATCTTTAACATAAACAAATTTTTTTATTAATGGCAAATAAAGTGATTAAAAAATACTTTACTGTTTAAACTGTCCTCTGAAATAATTAAAGATTAACCAATTTGTGCTTCTGCAATAAATCGAGAACGTGGTGAATCTTCTACGAAGGCAACGAACGAGGTTTTGGGTTCCTTATACAAAACGAAGTCAATTTGATTAAACAATTTTACTTAACAAAAACGTAGAATCTCGAGAGATTTACATATTCCCACAGATTTTTAAACTGACAGCATATAATTCTGACTCCTCGACTAATAAAACACTATATTAATACTGCCTGGATTACTATGGGCATTATTTTTGTCGCTACTTGCCAAAAAAAAACAAAAAACCCTTGCTATCTAATTTATCAACAAACATATAATGTCACGTAATTGAAGAGATTAATGACACCAAAAAGAATGAACGAAAAAGAAAAAGAAAAAAGGAAGTAATAATGAAGGACTATAACTTTATCGCATATAATGAAAGAAGTTTCGTAATTAAGACATTTAAAACAATGATTATATTACCATTAACTTTTCTTTTAGCATTAAATCTTCTAAGAAACCACATGTTTCTTCGCTCTTAACTTTTTACAAGCCCAAATTATTCTTCTGATTTTGAAATTTGACCTAACGTTTTCTCCAACTTGTGACTTGTCCTTACGCGAGTTTTTTCTTTTTTCCTGCTATTTTTGTATGATATATCACATGCAAAAAGTTTGCATGGAAATTAATTTTATTAAATTCGATCGGGACTTTATCAGTTTTCTTTTTTGTTTTTACGTCAAAATTAAGTACAGAGTTTATCTATGTAAAACAAGTATTTTTAATCTTGCAATAGAATATTGGGTAAAAGAAAAGGTTAGTTTTGGTTCTAATGTTTTTCTAGTAAGTTTAGAATTTAGGCGATGATGTAAAGATGGAAACTTAATTTGTCTTTTTACTTAGAGATTATCTTGTTTAACTTATTCGCATTTTTGTCGATTACTCGTACGTTCTTTCCATGTTTATTTTCCGCAAATATCGAATTTATATAGGCGCATCTTCTAATTCAAGTCAGCATAGCCTCTACTGGAAATGAATATTGCCATATAAGTGTATCGAAGCTTAAAGCAATGCTTTAATTACCTACAGTTATACCCAAATTAAAATCACGAATAAAATTTTCTTCAATTTGTTTTCGTTTTTTTTTGTATAGTCTATTGACAGAAAACCCATCATTAAAATATATTCTTTCTTTTCTTTTTGGGCCAAACATTAAAATATATTCATTATTTGTATTTTTGATTGTTTGGTTACTAGTTACATAACAAGTCAGTCGATAATCAAACTGTAAAAATAAATATACAAGTTTGAATCAATCGATCATTCATGTTGGAGCGATAAGTCATGGTGATCTTTATAATGTAGTCTTTTTCGTTTTGTTTACCAAAAAAAAAAAAAAAAGTCATGGTGATCTGATCAGATCTCTAATAATGAGGTTTAGGCTTAAGTTTATATTTTTGTTATAATTGATTTTGCGTAGAATATAAGCACCTCTTTAGAAAACGCGTAGACCATCAACAAGTCGAATATTTTACTCTTTTTCTTGTTTTTATGTTCTAAAAAGGCTTCATTTATTTTCTACCTGTACTGTTCTTTAATTGATTTTTGAATCCCCACAATTTCACAAAACATTTATAAGTATATAAAAACATATGTGCGGAGAAATAAAAAGTCAGCAAATACAATTAGTCCAAATGTTCACACAAACGAACATGTGGAGCGACTCACATGTGGCTCTCCTGTCAACGAGACAAACAGAAGTGGTGTTGTCCTCTTGCTTAACCAATGTGTAAAAATTCCTTTGTTATTTGAATCATTTGATTATATACTTTGACAACGAAGGTCCATACTTTAGTTATATGATTCTGAATCCAAAAAAATGAATAATAAAGTATGCACACTTTACTGCTAAGTCACAGAACAATCACTAATATTTTAATAATAAAACCAGTTAGTTGCTGAACCAAAACTAGATACAATAAATATAAAAACCAGATAGTTCTTGTTTTATAATCTCAAATCATATTATTTACAGTTCTCAAATATTTCTTATATGCTTTAGTTGTCCTAGTTTAAACATTTTTACATAGATTAAGAAAATATTTCAATGTATAAATATCATCTTATATCATTAATTAAATGCAAATGAAAATAAACTTAGATTTTATTAAATTTAATAACCTATGTATTAACTGTAAAATAAAATTATTAGATAACTTAGGTTCCGAACTTTCCATAAAACGTTGGTAAGTTTTTGTGTCATTTTGTTAAATAATACAAACACTACCTTTAATTACCTGTGCTACTATAAATTCAACATCCAAAAATTTTAGCATATTTTTAAAAAACATAATTTATTTCAGATATTTAGTAAATTCTGCTATTTTTAACTACTTTTATTTATGGTTATTAATATCTGTTTATCACAGAAATTAAACTTTAACTATTTATCTTTACATATAAAGTTATTAAAAGAACCAAAAACATAATAAAGGAGAATTTGAGTGGATACAAGTTGTAAACTTTTTTAAGATCATAAACACCATATATCCCTATAAAGATAAAGAATACGACAAACTTAGATCTTTTTCCTCCAACGTGATATCTAGTAGTAATGAAAAAACACATGATAGTTAATAAATAGATCTTGACCCTATAAAATAAGTAAAGACTTTTTTAAAGATAGCAAAAGTAAACTCTGTAAGAAGTCTCCAATGGAGAACAATCTAACTCTTCCAATGTGGCATAGGCCTAATTTGGGGATCCTTCTTATATTTCGGGTAAAATCACACACTCATGTAAAAATACCGACATCACTATCATTATTACAAACAGTACTTTTCTTTCATTATTATAGTTTAGAAAAAAAAATAACTCGTTTATTTATATAATATCTTTATTAGGAAAAAAGTTGTTTCCCGACCAGCAAAATTTCTCTCTTCTTCTTTATAATCATCAGATCGTTCCTTCACTTGATTTTCAGGGCTCGAAATCTCTCTCAAAACCCTCTCAAAAATTCCAAAACATAATCTCATTTCTCAAGTTTAACATTTTCGAGCCCCTTTAGAACAGTGGAGAAAGATCCACACAGATAAAAAAACGGGTGAGTTTTATATCAAATAGACGAAAATGCCCCTGTCGGCGACGGCGGATACAAGCAAGACGGTGAAGCTGGAGAGGTACAATAGCTACCTCCGGAAGATTCACAGCACCAAAGTTCTCAACGCTTCTTCTAAAGTTCTTTTCCGAGCAACGCTTCTCGTAGCTCTTGTCCTCGTCCTCATCTTCGCCATCAACTACCCTCCACTCTCCGATAGCCGCGCCGCCGCAGCACACCACCTCCACCGTCGTAGCTTCTTATCCACCGGACTCTTCTCCTCCTCCTCTTCTTCCTCCTCTATCGGTGGAGCCGCGTGGGAAAAGCGCGTTAGACAATCCTCAACAGCCAAACGACCACACGGTCTCTCCGTCCTAGTCACCGGAGCTGCCGGATTCGTCGGATCCCACTGCTCACTTGCGCTGCGAAAACGTGGCGATGGAGTCTTAGGATTCGACAACTTCAACGATTACTATGACCCATCACTCAAAAGAGCAAGACAAGAGCTCTTGGAGAAACAACAAGTGTTCATCGTCGAAGGTGATCTCAACGATGGACCACTCTTACGTAAACTCTTCGACGTTGTCCCTTTCACTCACATCCTTCACTTAGCCGCTCAAGCCGGAGTACGTTACGCTATGAAAAACCCTCAATCTTACATCGCCTCCAACATCGCCGGATTCGTTAACCTTCTTGAAGTGGCTAAAGCAGCTAATCCACAACCTGCGATTGTTTGGGCTTCCTCTAGCTCTGTTTACGGTCTCAACACTGAGAATCCATTCTCTGAAGAACACCGAACAGACCAACCAGCGAGTCTTTACGCAGCAACCAAGAAAGCTGGTGAAGAGATCGCACATACTTACAACCACATCTACGGTCTCTCCTTAACCGGACTCCGGTTCTTTACGGTTTACGGTCCATGGGGAAGACCAGACATGGCTTACTTCTTCTTCACTAAAGACATCCTCCACGGTAAATCAATCGACATTTACAGAACTCAGGACAATCAAGAAGTGGCGCGTGACTTCACCTACATCGATGACATCGTTAAAGGTTGTGTCGGTGCGTTAGACACGGCTGAGAAAAGCACCGGAAGCGGCGGAAAGAAGCGAGGACAAGCTCAGCTACGTGTTTACAATCTAGGAAACACGTCCCCGGTTCCGGTTGGGAGATTGGTCTCGATCTTGGAAGGATTGTTAGGGACAAAAGCTAAGAAGCATCTTATCAAAATGCCAAGAAACGGTGACGTGCCTTACACGCATGCTAATGTGAGTTTAGCGTATAAAGATTTCGGGTACAAACCGACGACGGATCTCGCGGCGGGGCTGAGGAAGTTCGTCAAGTGGTACGTTGGTTATTATGGGATTCAGCCGAGGGTAAAAAAGGAAACTTCTCACGCCGAAGATTCCGCTTAATAATTTTCTCTCTACCACCATCTCTCTCATCATCACATGCTTGTTTATTTTTCTTACAAAAAAAAAAAAAATCATTTACAGGGACAGATTTCTGTATTTTTCTTTATTTAAAAATTGCTCCCCAAAAAAAAAAAATCATAAATGTTTTTGTGGTGGTCCTTTTTTTAGGGGGATCAAAGTGTGGGAATTAAATTGTTACAGCTGTATGTTATAATAGAAAGATATATAGAAATGAGGAGAGGAAAAAAAAGAAGAAAGGGGTAGAAGAATTGAAAATATATGTGGGATTGTTATGTAATAAATGAAATAGGTTATGATCTTGCTGGAAAGTGTTTAGAGCAGATCTTAGCCGTTGGATTTTTATAATCAAGGAATGAAACCTGTGATCCATTATTATACCAACTGTAACATAAATTTTATTCTCTCTTTTTATCTTATCTTTTTCTCTCTTCTTTTTACTTTTTAATGTTTTGTTTCTCTTTGCTATTTCATGCCAAGACCGAACTGAAGTAAATGGAAAGTAATGTTTTAACTGGATTTTGTTTTGATGAAATGACTCAGAAAATGTACTAATCCGAATCGCAATAAACCATAAAGAGAAAGAAAGTGGACCATGGCATTGGACCCTTTGTTGTTTGTCATCCTATCTTTATTCTCTTTCTTTTGTGTGTTTTTTGGTCTACCAGTTTTAGCTTTTTATTCTAGGTATGAAAATTTGATAATATAAGCTTGGGGAGTTGTTGTTTTAGATATTCTCTTCCGAAGATGCGTGCGAAGATGATGAAATGGTAAACTACAGTAGTCTAATGGTTTGTGTTAATACCCGTTACCAAGTCAATATCTAAATTTAAACTCATATAATACACGTTGAAAAGAAAAAGAAGAACAAAGGGTTTGATGTCATGGCAATAAGCAATAGCATTAAGTCGTCGAATGAGTTTTCTATCGGCACATCATTTTCTCATTTTAGTTCATTTGTGCAATTGATTTCTTCTTCAATAAAGCGCTAAAATTGTTAGATATCGCTACTCACAAGTAATGGAAATGTTCTTCCACAAGACCACAACGATAGAAAACCTCTAAAAAAATTCAAACTATCTCATACCGAATCATGTAATACTCAAGAATTTGGTGAATTTTGGGCCATGTTGGCCCACGAAGAAACTTAACCATAATGTAGATATCATATTTTCATGGGATTCTAAAGCCTGTCACACGAAGCTCAAACACTATCCGACCAAACGGTTTGCCATCAACGGTCATATCAAAAAAAGCCATAGGGTTAACCATTTACAGAGATGCATATTAGGGTTTGTACACGGAGGGGGATTCATATAGAGAGGATGAGGTATTTCAAGATGAATTTTTATTGATTTGAAAGATAAATTTTGTATAACCAAGATAAATTTTGGTCTCTATAGTCTATATTACCGACATGGAAACATGAAAGATTCAAAATTCATGTTTTAGGAAATTAAATAAAGCCGAAGAACACAAATGGTAGGGTAGATAAACGATAAGAGTAAACATAGAATCGAACTCGATGCTAATAGATTTGCAGAAGATGGAGCAACAATACTACGGTATTCAGACACAACCAAAAAACAGGGCTAAATAAGTTTAACAAAACCAGTTAAGGTTATTTGCAGTTAAACAAAGAGGAAACAAACAAACTAACTAACTACTGAAAGTTCTGAGGCTCCTCTCTCTCTCAAATCCTCTGGCTTGTTTGCTTTAGTAGCCACCACCACCGCCACCACCGTAACCGCCACCACCACCAAATGATGATCTCGGGGCACTCGATCTTTCGGTTGCAAGATTCACACGGATTTGCCTACCATTCAGCTCCTGATCATACTCAAACCCAAAAATACTAGTAAGAGACGGACTTTTAGACAGAACAATCAATGCTATGAATTCAGCTCCTGATCATACCCAGAAAACTAATAAGAGACTAAGACTTTTAGACTGAACAATCACCAGTAGGATACTAGATCATGATCAATACCCAAATCCAGGTACTAATAGAGAAGACATTAAGACATCAGTATAGTCTTTTCTAACCTTTCCATCCATTTCTTTTATGGCATTGTTAGCAGAATCCTCACAGCTGAAGCTAACAAATCCGAATCCCCTCGACCTCCCTGTCTCTCTGTCTGCAATCACCGTTGCTGCACAACCAAAGACAAAACATTGGTATGAGGATTGTATATATAATAATACATAAATCAACAACATACCTAGGAACTACAAAGCCATATCAAAAGAAATTCATCAATCAACCTAAGTCATCATTGTTTTTATACACATATACAGTAACATAGGCACATAGCCATTACGAATCATTCCAAACAGAAAACACATGGCTTACCTTCTGTGACTTCACCAAAGCTAGTGAAAGCTTGCTTTAAGGAGCTGTCATCAGTTCCCCAAGAGAGACCTAAAAGCAAATAAAACATTCACCTGTAAAAACATACAAGCTAGAAAACCAGTAAGAGCAAGAGCAAGTGAGGATATATAAATACTTACCACCAACAAAAAGCTTAGAGGACATGTAACGAAGAGAGCCAAGCATAGATGTAACTGGACCATTTGAGCTCTGAGAAACCCCTTGTCTCAAGATACCGCTAAGTTTGTTGCAGAAAGCCATTTCTAAATGTCTACACACAAAACTAAATCAACAATCAATTCCATTACTCTATATATCTGTAAAATGATTAACAACAATGCTATTAAAGTCATTTCTTTTCAATTAGACCACAAAGAATCCCAAACCCTAAAATCAAAGCCATTTCTAAATGTCTGCAAACACAACATGTAAACCCAGAAGACTAAAATCAATTCCATTTCTCCATATCTAATCAACAAGCTATAATAATCATTTCTTTGCAATAGATCATCGAAACCAAAGCCATTTCTAAAGCTATGAAAGACATTAAAGAGATGAAGCAAACCTTAGAGAAGGGAATGGCGAAATTAGGGTTTTAGCGAAGTAACAGTGAGTGAGAAAAGAGGCAGTGAGAGGATGAAGACAAAGAGTAGGGTTTAAGGGATTTATATACTGAGCTCAGAAACTCTCATTTTTGTTTTGCTCAAACTAATCACCTGTGGCTAGGTGTATCGTATTACTGTATACTACCGTAGTTGTCCAATAGAATTGAGTAATGAGAGAAGTCAACACACTGGAAAAGCGCAAGTGTATCAAATATAGAATGTAGCTGATGTAGAGTATTTAGTTCCCGGACTTCTCTCTAACTTGTTCAACCTTTGTTGCCACCACGTTGGCTTGATTATATCAGCTGCTTCATTAAATAAGATGTCCTAAAGGCCCAATATGTCCCAGAAGCCCATTACAAGGTTGGTAATAATAAGAAGAGGCATGTGGTTTGGGGGTTCAAAAAGATGCGTATATAGTATTTTATAGTATCTTTTTTTTTTTTTTTTTTGTAAAGGAAAAAATTTATTATAGTATCTTACTTATATGCTCTCAACGATTTCTACATTATGTGTTAGGGATAATCATATTAGCAAGCCCATTATGAAGATTCTAACAAGTAGTTTAGGTAAGTAATCCTAGTAGTTTGTATTAAAAGAGTGGAATGGAAAAAGGTTTAGGCAATTAGGCATCATATCAGATTATTATCAGCCATTCACATAACTTCCTTCTCTGTTTAAGTTCTACCTACTAAATGCATTTGTACATGTTTTAGGCTTTTAGCAAGTTAATCTTTAAAAATATTTTAAATTTTTAATGAGAAGCATTTTTGTAGAATATTCAAGAAAGTCTTTTCTGCAGGAAGGAGATACACAGCAGTTGAAAATGAAAAGGAGAAACGTCACATACCCAATTTATCATAAGAGATATGTTTTTTTTTTTTTTGGACAACTCATAAGAGATATGTCTTCATAATATTTTCACTCTTCTTTTCCGTTTTATCTAAACGTTTTTTTCTTTTGGCTTTTAACTCTTCTTTTCTTAAGTTGAACATGTTTTATTCTATTCTAGTAAATCATTGGGACTATCCATCGATGTATAATCCTATATTATTATTATTATATTATTTTTATTTTTGTATAATCCTATATTTAGTAATATATATAGAATTTTATAAACTTAGATGTACAAATACAATTATATATATAACATCGGTCCATAATTTTCTTAGGCTATATAGCATATTAGCATAGCTGATAAATTAATTATGTCCTTCCTAATTATAAGACTCGAACCGAAGGTCTAGTTATTTCCCCTGTTAAGACTTAAGAGCTTCTCAAACATTCATGAGTATAGGGTTTTTGATTTATATAATAATTTTAGAGAGAAAACCCCAGTAGTTCTGCTGATAATATCAATTGGAGTAATTTTGGATGTTCAGGATCGATCCTATATATATATATTTTGAAGAGAATTTGGATTAATCGATATTTAGTGGGTCAGTTATGTATGTTTCTTGGCGTGAAGCTAAGCCATTAAATTCTCAGGCCGGCTTTTCCACCGACACGGTATCAAAATAAAATTTACATACCAGACATTACTTTATAGATGTTCAACAAAATGTTCATGTGATTCCCAACATACAAACCTAACGTACGTGAAAATTGGTTGGGTCATTCACTGAAGTTGAGTTGTCAAAAGATATTGGGACCAAACTAATGTTGATAAAGTACATAAGTCACACACACCAAAAAACAAGTCACACATATCAGTAGACACAACCTTATACTAATATTTCCTGACCATTAATATTCACATCAACTATAGACACTAGAACGAATTAAGTCACATTTACTTGCAAAAGAAACTTACAAATCACATCAATCTAGACATATCAACCTATTGGCTCTTGATAGTGAACTTACAAAATATACCATATTAGTATATAAAAGGAATATTTACTAGGTGGAATTGTAATAATTACAACGTAATTAATTAGAGAAAAAGTACTAATCAAATCAACATAGAGATACATAGGCGCCTAGACGACCCACAATACGAAGGTACAAAGTTCGAAAGCTGCAACTACAAAAATATAATGACAGGTAAGACAACGTATACAATTCGAGCTGAGACCTAACCTTAAATTTAATCGACATTGTCGCACACCACTTTCTTTTCCATGATTCATTTCAATGTGAATTTATGTCATTTCATATTTTTTCAAGATGATATGACTCATCAGTGTCGTTTGGTGTGACGTTGGATAGAGCCACCTTGCGAATGTTCCCAATTTTGGGAAGTCACTCAAAGAAAAAGATGTGTGTCTCCGGAACTTATCAGGATAAGGATCGAACCTCTCATCTACCTATCTATCTACGCTTGGCCGTGCGTGGCATCATAGTTCGCTGATTTCTGCAAACGGAGACATCAATTTTCCAGTTCAAGAAATTTAAATGGAACGGTTAGCAGGACTAGTACCATCATGCCCCATGTATATATGTTAATAAAAAATATATATATCCACAACTTTTGTTTCCAACGTGCATCTAATCCCTAATTAAACCTAGTACGTACTTGCAATCATTGGTTAACTATAAAGTTCAATGGGATATTAAAAGAAAACTCAATTGATTACCAAAAATGGTTGCTCATATATTAAGTTATTAATGGTTTATCTTTCTGAAATTATTAGTAGTTTGGTACTGATCATATCTCATAAGTCATAACTAAAACCGTTTGTATATGTCAAATTTATATAGCTAATTAAGCAATATTTCATTATTTCTTTCCCAATACAATTCTTCTACATATTTACAAATATGAGACGATGAGTATATGTACTATAGATAGACATACACAACAACATATATGGTTTTCCAACACATTTATACAACAATGCCGTTGGTTACGTAGCCTTCTTTAGGATAAAAAACAATTAACAATGGGGTCACGTTCACCTACAGGTGACGCAAACACCTATTGTCTCTATGATAATATTATGCATAACAACGTGAATGAATTAATACAATCACAATCTATAAAGCAAGGGTGAAAGAGAGAAAGACACGTAGCCGAACATTAACAAATTTGAAAGAATAAAAACTCTTAAGAACACAAAAATATTTCTATATATATCCTACATAGCTAAGACCGAAATATCACTCAGAATCATCTTTGTCAATATTTCTCTACCATCTTTTGTCTCATAGCCATGGGTCTAGTTCAAGAAGAGGGAAGCGGTCCTGTTCATGGCTTTCGGTTATCAACCGTGAGTGCGTCCCTGCCGTCAGAGACAGGTACGACCCACGAGCCCACCGGTTTAGACCTCGCCATGAAGCTCCACTACCTAAAGGCGGTTTACATTTACTCGGCCGGGACAGCACGTGACTTGACTGTGATGGACGTGAAGGCGCCTTTGTTTTCAGTGTTCTACCAGATCCCTTGCATCATTGGCAGGTTCAGGCGACATGAATCGGGACGTCCGTACCTAAAGTGCAACGACTGTGGCACACGTTTCGTGGAGAGTCATTGTGATCTCACTGTGGAGGAGTGGCTCCGTGTACCGGACCGGTCCGTTGATGAGTCTTTGGTTTACCATCAACCAGTTGGACCAGATTTGGCATTCTCTCCTTTGCTCTATATTCAGGTACATATATATCTCTAGTTCTCTACTAATCTACGTTAAGCACGTTCCAAAAAAACTAAAAAAGAACAAATTAAGAAGTCCACACATAGAAAATCAGTTTAATTCGATTTTGTTGCGTAGATGACCCGGTTTAGCTGCGGTGGATTAGCTTTGGGCTTAAGCTGGGCTCATATCATGGGAGATCCATTCTCTCTTTCTCATTTCTTCAACTTATGGGCTCAAGCCTTTGCTGGTGGGAAGATCTACTGCCCCAAAACCTCTGTCACAGAGAGAGACTTTCAAAACCCGACCTCAACATTCAAAAAACCGGATTCAGTCAAACAGGTTGACCTGGTTGGAGATCTCTGGGTCGCTCCGAATAACAGCAAAATGACAACATTCTCCTTCAATTTAACGGTTAACGATTTAAAAACACATTTTCCGGTGAACGGAGACGGCGAATTCGAGATTCTCACTGGAATCATATGGAAATGTGTTGCGACGGTGAGGGGAGAATCAGCTCCGGTGACGATTACGGTTATCAGATCGGATCCGAAGAAGTTGAAGCCTAGAGCGGTGAGAAATGGTCAGATGATAAGTTCCATTCACGTCGATTTCTCGGTGGCGGAGGCGAGTTTGGAGGAGATTGTGAAATCGATCGGTGAAGCGAAAGATGAGAGGGTTGTGATCGATGAGATTGTTGATGATGTTTCGGATTTTATTGTTTACGGAGCGAATTTAACGTTTGTGGATATGAGTGAAGTTGATTTTTATGAGGCGAAAGTTATGGGGAAATCGCCGGAATCGGTTTATTGTAATGTTCAGGGGATTGGGGACGACGGAGCAGTGGTGGTTTTACCGGGGGTTGTGGAGGAGGAGAGGGTTGTGACGGTGACATTACCGGTGGATGAGATTGAGAAGGTGAAATGGGAAATGAAGAAATGTGGTTTGATCACGCCGTTAGTTTAACGGTGAATGAAGAAATCATTTTATGCGGTTATCGTTAATCGTGTTTTTTATTGTTTGTTTGGGTTTTTATTTTATTTGGTGTGTTTTATATAAAATCAAATAAATGTCATTTTTATAATTTATGTTTGTAGTTTATGAAGATCCACTACTAAGTGATAAACATTTAAACCACATTTTTGAAGAGGCATAATCATAAGAATATTTTTTTGATAACTAACATTCGTAAGTCAATCAATAAAAAAATGTCTACTAATAAAAGACATACCATTGGTGTTTAAGGATTTAACGTTGATGCTTCTAATCCATAAACGCATACAGAAATTTGTACCTGAACAATTCCAAAACAGGGCAGAACTTGATGAGTCACAGTAAAAAATCATTAAAGGAAAGGTCAAAAGAAGATTGTCTTCTAGTTCTAGGTAAAGGAAAATCGTCAAAGGAAGATTGTCTTGGAAGAGAAGAAGTGATTAGAGGACCAATAACCATAATAAGAGCCTGAAATTAAAGTTTTGCGCAAATATCAAATCATTAAACAAACTTTTATGCAAAATTGTCACGAACTAAAACATAATAAGCCTAACATATTAGTTCTGAAAACTTCAACATCTATAGCTATCATGCTACGACATGGTCACTACATCGACCACATCTACTTGGTACGACAGTGTGGGACTTTCGTCTTAATTTATTGGCAAATTTTTCGTTAGATTATATATCCGACAAGAGATTTTGGGAGTGCTTTTTGCGAAGTGACTTAAGATGGGATCAAGACACTTTGTGAGTTTCAGACATGTATGTTTTAGGTTAGGTTGTCCTCTTTTAGATACAAAATTTTTCCACTTCTTGTATAATTCGACAAGGTTTCCTTCTCTTTTCGTCTAATTTGACAAAATACTTTTCTACTTCATGTCTAGTTTTTTTATTGCTCTATTATTATTTTAAATTATTATATTCTTTGTAAAGTCTGTAAAATATTTTACATGTATCCTAATAAAATAAAAACATTCAAAATCCAAAAGATACTAGAGATTGACCCGCGGTAGACCGCATATTGATATTTTCATTAGAAAGTTAAAGATTTTATTTTAATTGATATTATATATATATATATATATATATCATATTTCCTAAGAAGTATATCACATTCCTATATTTTTATCAAAAAACGGAATTTTCTCTTTAAAATGATTCATACACATATGCTATTGTTTTTTTATGTATGATACATCTTAGGACGATTTTTATAGATAAAAAGTTTAACATTTTAAGTTATATATATTTTGTTAATATTGTTATTTTTGTTTAGTTTTTATAATTGTATAATTGTATTTTAATTGTTAATTTTAGGATTTCATCCATAGTACACACCATCCCGTATTAATATCAAGTCAAACCCTTTCCACCATCTAATTTTGTCACGTGAAATTAAACATCATTTTGTCATTTTTTCTAAAGTTTAAATATATATAATATTTGAAATTTCAAAATAAATTTAATACCGATCCAAACTTTATAATTTTATTTTGATTGTTATATATAGGTTTCACCCGTTGTATACCGTCCCATATTAATATATTTTTATATATTTATAATATTTAAATTTCAAATAAAGTTCAAATATTTATAATATTAAAACTTCATAACAGTTTTACAATTATAAATATTTAATACGTTTTATAAAGTATAACTTTTAAAAAGTTTTAATTTTGTAATATTTAAATTTTAATAAATTTTAAATATTTATAATAATTTGAATTTTTAAAAATTCAAATTTTTAAAATAAAATATATTTTTTAGATATATTTTGTAGGGACTAAATATGTAATAGAAAAAATAGTTAATTCAAGTATTTCATGCAAACTATAGAATTATAAGTTCTTAGCAATATATTATTTGGTTGAAATATAATTTGTAAAGGTTTGAATGTTAGTAGTAAATAGTAAATGGATTTTTGGCCAAAACATTTACGAAAAATGTATATATTGATGTATAAAATCAACTTAGACATGAAATATATTATTCAATAATGTAGATCATGAGTCATGTAAACACAATAAAGTAACTAGTTGGATGTACTTGAAGATTCACACTTCAATATGTACTAAATGGAATGAACATTAATGTTTGAGTAATTTGTGTTATGTTGAATAGAGATTTTCGATTAGGGTAATAGAGAGTTTGTCTCAACTCTTAACCACTTTTGAGCAATTTTAATTTTTGGATTACTAGTCATTGACTCATTGTAGTTAAAAGTTTATACTTTAAAATTTTAGTCCATAATATATATACTCTTTAATTTTCAAATCATATTGGCATATACATCAAATCCTATTTTCAAATCCTAATTGATGTATAAATTAAAACTATTATTACATCAAAAATAGATATGTTCACATTGGGCGGATGATGGCGCGTCACTCATTGTGCAAAAATTGTTCATAATTATGGATTTTTGGATGATGGCGCGTCACTCATTGGCCGGTTTGATTCATTGTTTGAATGTATCCTTTATGTCAGATTGATTGTTTGATCATGAACAACAACATCCAGACTCTAAAATTAGCAGTTGCTGCCCATCATGCCGAGGAATTGAGCTTGGTTATTGGTCAATTCCCATTCTTTTTTTAATTCAGCTAATCTTTTAATTATTAGCTAACCATTTGTCTTTTCCATTGAGAAAATCCCTATTGTCGTTAAGACCATGCAACTTGAACGAGTTCTTCATCTCACACTTTGTGGTCGCAAAACCACCGGTCCCATAGTCTCTCCCCAACCAAATTCTTTCCTTTGTGCTTAGGTATTCTAGTTTGAATCATTTATTCAGGAGATAAATATAACATTCTCGTTATCTAACTATCTTTATTTCTTCTCTTCTAGCTTCCAATTGGAGTTTTGTGTCTGACATTTATTAATCTCTTTCGCTACAGTTGCTCGTCGTAGGAGGAGCTGACATCAATCCTGCAGATCTGAAGGGAAATTCTCCACTTCATTTAATGCCCTCTTGATGGCGGGAGCCAGTGTTGCAGCCACCACCCTCAAAGGAGATACTGTAAGTATTTTTTCTTATTTTTCTTATGTTATTTCTTATTTATGAATGTGCAGGCTCTGCATTTTACTGCAAGGAGAAGTGACTACACGAATATCATTACTGCATGATCAAGAGTCTCTTGGCTGGAGGGGCCATCCGTGGAGCCATAAATGCTTTTGGAAAGGTAATACACCATTAGAGAAATATATACAATTATACATATCGTTTTTGAGTTTGGGTATTGTTTGATTTTACGGACACCTCTAATGGTTGCAGGACTATTGAAGCCATAAATCTTCTGCAAACTCCTTAACTACGTGTGTAGTTGCTGCAATCACTTGGATCAACTCTCTCTTTTTTTTTTTTTTTGTGTTGACAAAACATTGTGTGTTTGTCATTAACTTCTTAAGTAAATTTTAAGAATGAACAATATAAAATACTCTGAATTCTCTTTGTTTGAATATAAGAATTTACAACAAGATATGGTGCACGTGATTATTATTGTTAATTGTCCTTTCTTCTACGTACTAACCCTTTTTGAAAGAATATGTTAGAGGAGAAGGTGCTAAAATCTAGAGGTATATATTTGTATAGCTTTAATTGATGATTGTGGATTTTGGTTGTGAAATGCAGCATTTGAGTCTTTTCTCTTTATACTGCCATTGAAGGATAAGAAACTAAAGACTCAACTTGCTTCAAGCGGAAAGTTGTATGGGAAATATGCAAAAGCTGCTTCTAAAATCGAGAATGTAAGTTTACTCCTTCATCCAACTCTGGGAGAGATCTTGTTTGTTAGGCCCTTTTTTCATGTGCTTCTTGGAGATGAAAGAAGCTGTTGTGTTTATCTCTGTTTTGCCGTCAAGCAACTGTTTTGATTCTTCTATTCTTAATAGTTCAGCTCGTTTTAGGTGGTGAGAACATCTCTCTGGTTGTGGATCCTCCATGAGCCAGAGCAGAGGAACCAATAGTGTTGTAGACAAATAAATAAAAAATATTAAAAAATCAGTTCTTAGGAATATGCATGAACAAGTGGGTGTGGAAAAAGAGGTTATGCATCATGCATGAATTAGGATAATGTAAAATGTCAATACAATGTGGATATTGTGTACTTTATGATAACAAATATATCTAGATATGGGGGATAATAAGATAATGTTGTAAAGATGTTCATGTTGACATTTAAATGAAACTTGAGGATATGCTAAAGGGTAGGACCAGAAAAAAGTTATAGGACGATAAAGTTTGTTCGAGAAGTATTACAACAAAATTGAAGACAACAAACCAAGACAACGTTATAGCGATAGAAACTCAAGACATGTTAGACATGTTACTCACTTTTGTGAGGTTTAAATTGGAATGGGTTCCTTATATATGGCTTCCACCTTTGAGCCAGAGTTCATATCGACGATCCAATTCCTCAACCAAAAGCAGAGTCTCTGGATCAACAAAGTCGGCAGTTTCGTCTTCCCAAACAATATCAGGGAATGGGTACTTTTCCGGAGGCAAGACGTCCGAATACTTGTTCACCAAACTAGTAGCAGCAGCATCATCTTCCACACTCGCCATGAACTCCCTGACCTGATCGAGAAGGTTCAAAGCAGGAATGCAGCTCTTTGCAAAAGTAAGCATACGCGCAAGAGCAGTCACTCCCAGGGACCTGCACTTGTCCCTTGAGTCGCAATCATCGTCCTTTCTCAGAAGATCCACATAGTTAAAGGACATTACATTGACTAGCGTTTGTGTCACGGAGACTTGACGTACAGCTCGATCGTAATGATACATATTGTAGCGCTGATGGAGAAGACTGGCGTACACCGGATCAAGATGACGGACGCAAGGAAACTCGTGTAAAACATCATTGAGCTTGTTTGAAAGTGTTGTCCCTGCAGACATGACCTTGACGGCATACTTTTGACGGATATCGGAGATATCATCATGACAAACACGGTCTGGTATCAGGGTACAGTTTGGTATCTGATACTCAAAACGGATGGCTCTATCAAAATCCAATTCAGTCGGAACCACAGCACTTATCTTCTTGAATATGTTCTTCTCCATTGTTCCACAACGAACCATCTTGAATTTATTCTTGTCCATTTTTCTGCACAAGTAACCAATAAAAAAAACACAGGAATTACAACTCTTTTTAAAGATCCTTATCAATCGTATGCAATCTCAACCCCTAAGCAATTTCTAATCACACATCACATAAAAAGACTAAACATAAAAGATTTGTTAGTCAATCTAAGGCGATATTTTTTTAATTTGTTTTAAGAAAGATCCAAACAATCGTATGCAATCTCAACCCCTAAGCAATTTCTAATGACACAACACACATCACAGAAAGAGACCGTGAGTTTTTTTTACCGAACACAAAGATTTGTTAGTCAATCTAAGTCGGCTTTACGACAAAAATCTAGGTCGAACTTGTACAAAAGAGCGAGCGTGTTCGCATCAGGTCTAAGATCCATACAAACAAAACCTACCAAACAGTTGGGAGAGAGATATCCAAAGAGCTTGCTTAAGAGACTTGCGCGGAAAACCTTCACCAGCTTTTTATATGTCTTTACATAAACTAGGGTTCACAATCGATATCTCCTTTCTCTACTCTCGGTTTCGAATACCAAACCTCCATCTAATTTTGTGGCCCAATAGAGACTGTTCCGAGGCCTACTCAAAATGTCCACTATTGTTATTTTTCCGTTTCTCGGATAGCCAATCTTTATTTTTAATTGGAGTTTTAAACAACTAATGTAAAAGAAGAAATGTGAAATGATAAAGAAAGAAAGTGTCACATTCATCCGATTCGTCTTCATCGGATTCATCGGAATGCTATAACAAATTAAACAAACATAGAATTACATTGTTTTGTACCGTCGTTTAAACCTTTTTATTTCAAACATTTTGTCAAAGTTTACAATAAAGAAACGAAATTACAGTATTACACGATGCTTTCTCTCGACAAGTTTCACTCGTTGAATTGATAGATGATTATTCATTTTTCTTTCTTTCATTCTCAATGTATATTATAACTACATCATAAACTACAATCAAATATTCTTGGTCTTCGCACTATTTACGAAATTTGTCATGGTGATAAAACTAAAAGGCTGACTTTGGACCTTAATTACTCTTCATCGATTCCATTTAATGATCAACATCCTAATTCAAGGTTTTACCGGTATATACTTTCATGGTATTATAGGTGATTATAAGTTTCATAGATATCTAAAAAAAAACATTTTCGTTATATTTAAATTTTCTTTTGATTTTTGGACCGTGATTTCGTCAATATTAGATGGTTTTTTTTTGTATAAAAAATAGAAAAAATTCACTAGCGTAATTGAATGACGACTTCCGTATTCTCCACAACAGGAATAAGAAAATTTAGCAAAAAATCAAATAAAATCTTTCTCAATATTGTTTTCTATTAAATGTCACAAAACAAATTTGTTAAGAGATAAATAAAAGTAATTATAACATAAAATTTTTGTTAAGAAATTTTAACATAAAAAAAGTAAATAAATAAAAATGTAAATGAAAAAAGGAAGCAATTAAAGAAGGTGGCTAGCATGTAAATTGTTAAGAGAATAATGTGCATTAGCAATTTCTGAGCTGTTGCATTACCTATATCCGCTGGATTCTCTCTCTCTCTCTCTCAGATTCTTCAAATCTTCCAGTAGAACAAAAAAAACAAAAACGAAAACCCTAATTTTTAGAAATTGTTTCAGTTTCAACAGAAGAACAAAAACAACTAGAATTTTTTTAGTTTTTTGTGCGTCCATGGCCTCTTTAGACTCAGATTCTTCTTCTTAATTAGTTTTTTTGGTTTGTTTGCTTTGTTCTTTTTGGGGGAGAAGAGAACGTGGCAGAGTTAAAGGTACCATTCGAATATTCTAAAACACGTTCTTGCTCGTGATATTTTTTTGCCTACTTTAATTTATCTTTTTCTTATTGGCAATCACAATCTCAAATCGTTTTTGAGTGCTGTGTAATTTTGATGATCGTGAATAAATTGGATTTAGTTCTTTGGCGTGTTCTTAACTTAATTACTGGAGATATTTTATTGATTTGAGAATTAATAGTTAATGTGTTATTTAGGTAACGTATATGAGAGGGTTTTGAGGTTTCATACGTTAAATTTTCTGCAAAAAATCAGAGAAACAATTCTAATCAAAATTTCAAAACTTGAAGGACCGTAGATTCTCTCTCAAGGATCGGTTTGATTCTATTTTTGAAGTAATTTTTTTTTTGTCTCTTTCTTCTTCTTCTTGTTTTTTCTTTTGGGCTTTAAAGATTTGTCGATTTTTTTTCTCCTTTTGAATTCGATATGATTATATTTTCTCTGAATCTATTTGTTGGGAATTTTAATGTATTTGTTCTCTGAATCTATTCTTGTGTTTTGGTTGATGAGCTAATTATTAAAGTAATCAGTAGTAATGATCATTTGGATTTTGTATGTGGCTTTGCTTATCTTTTCTCTATAGTTTATCAGAAAAATCAGATTTAATTGCCTTTTGATGTTCTTGTTCTGTTTTGTGTCTCCAGATGCAAGAATCTCTTTGAAGTAATTTGGAATCTTTCTCCCCAAATTTTATTCTGGGATAGTTTCATATTTCTGGCTGATTCATCTTACTTATATATAAACAATTATATATAGCTAAGATGGATCAAATGTCACCTGATAACATAAATGGAGTCATTTTAGCAGTGTCTTCAAGTATCTTTATTGGTTCTAGCTTCATCATCAAGAAAAAAGGTCTCAAGAAAGCCGGTGCAAGCGGTGTCCGAGCAGGTGAAGGAGGGTATGGATACTTGAAGGAGCCATGGTGGTGGGCTGGAATGATAACAAGTAAGTCTTATCAAATTCTGCAAAAATGTTTTAGTGATCATTGACTAAACATGTGTTTTGTTCTCTTAATTTAGTGATTGTTGGGGAAGTAGCTAATTTTGCAGCCTATGCATTTGCACCGGCTATTTTGGTAACACCTTTGGGAGCTTTAAGTATTATATTCAGGTATTCTTATTGTTGAAAATGGCATCAGTATCATATATTTAGATTATAGACTATGGTTTTCTTGAAAACAAAGATCCATGTTTTATGCAGCGCAGTGCTCGCGCATTTTATTTTGAAAGAGAAATTGCATATGTTTGGGATACTTGGTTGCATTCTCTGTGTTGTTGGGTCTACAACTATAGTCTTACACGCACCACATGAACAGAAAATAGAATCAGTCAAGCAAATATGGCAGCTTGCTATTGAACCAGGTATATTTTCATAAGTACCGCAAAGTTTTGGTGTGCAAAATCGATTCTAGTGAAGATTGATATATATATGAAAGTTCTGTTTCATCAGGTTTCCTTGTGTATTCTGCTGTGATTGTGATTGTGGTGGCTATACTGATCTTCTACTATGAACCGCGCTACGGGAAGACTCATATGATCGTATATGTCGGAATCTGCTCCTTAATGGGTTCTCTTACTGTACGTTTTTCTTGAGCTCTCTCTCTATTTGTTAACTATGTTTCATGGGAAATTTCTTCATGCTTTCTTGTGTGTTTTTAGGTTATGAGTGTCAAAGCTGTGGCGATTGCGATTAAACTGACATTTTCAGGGACGAATCAGTTTAAATACTTCAACACTTGGATTTTCATTTTAGTAGTTGCAACTTGTTGCATTTTGCAGATCAACTACTTGAACAAGGTAAAGAAAAAACACTAGTAAAACCTAACCTTCATATACATTTTACTGAGTTTCTCTCTTTGTATTTGGCAAAAAAGGCATTGGATACATTCAACACAGCGGTTATTTCTCCGGTTTACTACGTTATGTTCACAACATTCACAATCATAGCTAGTATGATCATGTTCAAGGTCAAAATCAAATCTCTATTTCCTTTTTCTTCTTTCTCAAGTAAATAAACAGTTTCTTAATATTTCCTCTGTTGTGTGATTACAGGATTGGGCTTCTCAGAGTGGATTAAAGATTGCAACAGAGTTGTGTGGTTTTGTGACGATTTTATCAGGAACTTTTCTGCTTCACAAGACCAAAGATATGGGAAACAGTGCAAGTGGTCGTGGTTCTATCTCAATGCCTACTAGAGACACTCCTGTCTTCACTAATTCAGGATCCGGTCGGAGCTCCAGCTCTGATAAAGTAGCTTCCTGATGATCTAACGGCTCAGATTCCTTCCTGTTAGGAACCTTTTTTTGGTTTGTTTCCCACATGAGGATGTAATTTTTACGACTAAATTGACTTAAGAAAACAAGAGTTTAATTTTTTCTAAGTAGATGTATAATAATGATGTGCATATAAGTAACCGAACCAAATCCAGATTATTAATTCTTGAATTTAAATATCCATATAAGTACTGTTTCTTTTCTATCAATTGATACCAATCTTAGTTAAATCGAATCGAGCTAATTTTTTAAATAAAATCTTGGATAGAAACATTAGGAACAATTTTTTATATCTCAAAGATCATTTGGAGAAACCATTGTCTTGAGATAAACTTTGGCGTCACGACAACCACTTATGCTGTTTGAAACTGGGTAATGAAACCTTCCATTGGAACAGTTATAGAGAGCTAAACCGGATCTAAACTCCAATAAAACCACTAAACCGTCTGAGATCCAAAGCGGTCGAACAAAGTCGGTCAAACCAGGAATGCTCAAGAGTTTAGACCAAGAATATACTTCTCCAAACTCCTTCATCACCCAAACATCTGCATTAGCTCCTTTGCAATAACACACCATCGAAAGACATCCTCTTAAATCTCCAAGCGTCATTGTAAAACATCCTCTGCCACAACAAACTGGCCCTGGAAGCTCCTTGAACTCATCGCGTGACATATCATACGATATGATCGTCCATGACGATGATGAGGAAGTGGCTGCCCAGTTTAGTGTCCCGTTGATGTAGATTCCGGATCTTGATTTGTCAGCAACAACAACTCCAGATGGGAAACTTGTGTTGCTTCTCCATAGCTTTTGTCTCGTTGAGTAGATCTTTGTCTCTATCTTCACTTGGTGTCTTTGTTGCAACAACGCAACCACTTTATAGTCATCTTCAGATTCATCATAACCAAACCCATACGTTACAACACACTCATCATCGCTCGTTTCAAGATCCGAACTAGACAATCTTTGTTGAAGCTTGATGGTTGGATTCCACAGGTAGAGACTTTTGTCGTAATCTACGTGGAAACAAACCAATCCATGGCACGTCCCCACGACTTGATAGTAATCTCTTCCTAAAAGCTCACCATCATGTTCTGAGACGTAGACCGTTGACGCGTTGTAGAGAGAATGGATGCAGCATGACTTGAGATGGTACCGAGACGTTGTTATGACTCCGTAAGGACTCTTCGTGGAAGTAGTTGCCTTCGATGTCTCCAAGATCAAAGCGTGTTTCAGAGCAAACAGAGTCTCTGAGATCAAAGATCTCCAGGAGCTGCAAACGCATTTGAATCGCGTCAATGACTTTACGGGTAGTCTTAAGAGAATCTCTTCCATCATTTCAAGAGGAAGATTATGAGGTGAGAACATCTCTCTGGTAGTTTCATCCATGAGCCAGAGCAGAGGAACCAATAGTGTTGAAGGATAATAAATAAGAAATATTAAAAATCATTTCTTTAGGTATATTATCCGCATTGGGGTATACCGGTATAGCATGCACAAGTGGTTGTGGAAAAAGAGGAGATGCATGTGTCAGGATAATGTAAATTATTAAATATAATGTGGATATTATGTACTTTATGATATAAATACAGTATACAGTATATATTTAGATATGGGGGATAATAAATAATGCCGTAAAGATGTTGACATTTAAATGAAACTTGAGGATATGCTAAAGGGTATGACCAGAAGACGTTAAAGTTTGCTACTTATTTACGTTTCGTATTAAAAATTTTGGTTCTTGTCATAAGCAATAAGCACCAAAGCTCCATCATTAACTACGATGGACCGTGGCAGAAAATTTCCAAAGTATTATACCAAAACAACAACTTTGTAGGGATATATTGAAACTGAAGACAAATCATAATGGCTTTGAATGGAGGCAGCGGACAAAACGGTCCAATTTGGTTGCGGTTTAATCCATTTCATTTTTGGGATGGACAATAAACAGCTGCAGACTAAATTTATTTGTATGTATAAATGGTATGTAGATGGTCCACTGCGATTTTTTTTTTTTTTTTTTTGTCCGGACTACTGCGGATTATAATTGATGAATGATAAATAAAAAACGGTCTGATTCGTTGACGGTTTTGTCCATCCCAACCGTTGTAACCATTCAAACCCAATATCTTAAAAAAACGCTATAGTTATGGAGTTAAGAAAGTTTTTGTTAGACATGTTTTGGGATGTTTAAATGGATTGGGTTCCTATATCTACAAAGTGAGCAAGCTCAACACGAGATCCACTAAGCATAGAACCCGCAAATCATATAATCAAATCAACGTACAAAAAACCTCTTATATTAACAATGGGGTAAGAATGGGTCAACATTTGCTAATTCTTTAACAAACTACATAAATGCAAAATAAAGAGGATGTTACAATGTCTAGTCTACTTAGTAGAGTTTTTCTAGTTCACTCTCGGATTGATCAGGCCTCCTGGGTACTTTAGTATCAAATTATTACATACCATATAAAATGTTATTTTTGCATGAATTAATACGAACATTTTACCAAATAATCAAATATATAACAACTTTGATCAAAGATACTATTAAATTGATCAACTTAGACAAAATTTTGATATTCACCATTAGTTAACATATTTATATGTAAGTTTGTAAAAGAAATATAGAAATAATCAAACAACCTAAAAGAAATACGTAAATTAGAAAATAACGTTACAAAAATGACCTATGTACTAGCAATTTTTTATTATTTAATATTTACAAAAAAGACACTTGCTTTAGGTTAATCACAGCCGTCAAATCTTCCCAATACGATCCTCAAAATTCTGTTCGTATAGTTAATCACAGCCGTTAGATTCCTTATAAGAATGTAGGCTATCTTCTCTCCCGCTCCTACCCCAAATTCAAAATTCGAATTTTGATTCGGTCAAACACCAACCGTTGTAATTCTCTCTCTCTCTCTCTTTTCAATAAATCTCACTTAAATCCCTATTTTCAAAAAGCTAAACGATACACTCCTTTGTACGCTCTTCTTCTTCTTCTTCTTCTTCTTCTTCTTCTTCTTCTTCTTCTTCTTCTCCTCTCTGTACTTTCGCGAAAACCCTAATTTTCTAGATCTGTTTCTCTATAATCGCCTCTCTCACTTTGTAGATCCTTCAGATCTACTCTCCAGTTTCTCTCTCAGAAACACCCAACCATGGCTACCAAACTTCCCCTTCAAAACAGCAATGCCGCCAATGTTGCGAAAGCTCCGGCTAAATCTCGAGCTGCCGCCGGCGGGAAGACGATCGAGGAAATGTATCAGAAGAAATCGCAGCTTGAACACATTCTTCTCCGTCCTGATACATACATCGGATCTATCGAGAAACACACCCAAACACTTTGGGTTTATGAGAAAGATGAGATGGTTCAACGTCCTGTTACCTATGTACCTGGATTGTATAAGATCTTTGATGAGATTCTCGTAAACGCCGCTGATAACAAACAGAGAGATGCGAAGATGGATTCCGTTCAAGTTGTGATTGATGTTGAGCAGAATCTGATTAGTGTTTGTAACAGTGGAGCTGGAGTTCCTGTAGAGATTCATCAGGAAGAAGGAATTTATGTACCGGAGATGATATTTGGTCATTTGTTGACGAGTAGTAACTACGATGATAATGTGAAGAAGACCACTGGTGGAAGAAACGGATATGGTGCTAAGCTTACTAATATCTTCTCTACTGAATTCATCATCGAGACTGCAGATGGGAAGAGACTCAAGAAGTATAAGCAGGTATTGAATCGTTTATTGCTTCTGTGATGTTGTTGTTGCATTTGTGGCCTTCGTTGAGTTTTATGATCTGATTTCGATTGATACAGTTGTTTTATGATTCTGTGTTGTTGTTGATGTTTCAATTGTTGCGTAATTGATTCGTTTAGGAACTGAACTTTTACTGGTGATGATTTAGGTCTTTGAGAACAACATGGGGAAGAAATCTGAACCGGTTATAACCAAGTGTAATAAGAGTGAGAACTGGACGAAGGTTACATTCAAACCAGATTTGAAGAAGTTTAACATGACTGAATTAGAAGACGATGTGGTTGCTCTAATGAGTAAGCGAGTGTTTGATATTGCTGGATGTTTGGGGAAGTCTGTCAAAGTTGAGCTGAATGGGAAACAAATACCAGTGAAGTCATTCACTGATTATGTTGACCTATACCTAAGTGCAGCTAATAAATCGAGGACGGAGGATCCTCTCCCAAGGTTTGTTCTATGATTTGTTTTTGCTCAGTGATTATAATTGTGTTTCTTGAAATGGATGTTGATCTTTTTGAGTTTTGTGTGATTAGGTTGACTGAGAAAGTTAATGATAGATGGGAGGTTTGTGTGAGCTTAAGTGAAGGACAATTTCAGCAGGTATGTATTTGGTTGGCTGTTATTATTTTTTGTTGTTATGAAGAATGAGTTAAGTCTTAACAACCTTTTCTGCTGCTACCAGGTCAGCTTTGTCAACTCCATAGCAACAATCAAGGGTGGTACACATGTTGACTATGTGACGAGTCAGATTACAAACCATATTGTGGCTGCTGTGAACAAAAAGAATAAAAACGCAAATGTTAAGGCCCATAATGTGAAAAACCATCTGTGGGTCTTTGTCAATGCATTGATTGACAATCCTGCTTTTGATTCTCAAACAAAAGAAACACTGACTCTTCGACAGAGCAGTTTTGGGTCGAAATGTGAACTTTCAGAAGATTTTCTGAAGAAAGGTATGGTGTGCTCGATCTGTCTTTTTGGATAAGTGATGTAACTGGTTTCTAGAAGTGTGATTAACCCCTTTTTCTTATGTAATGTTTGTTTTAGTTGGAAAATCTGGCGTAGTGGAGAATTTGCTTTCATGGGCAGATTTCAAGCAGAACAAAGATCTAAAGAAAAGTGATGGAGCCAAAACAGGGAGGGTTCTAGTTGAGAAGTTAGACGATGCCGCCGAAGCTGGAGGGAAGAACTCTCGACTCTGTACGTTAATTTTGACTGAAGGAGACTCAGCAAAATCTCTCGCTGTAAGTGGTTTTGATCTATAGTTTCTGCTACCTCCCTATTTTGATAACAAAACTCCTAATACTCATTATGGTCAGTTGGCGGGGAGGTCTGTCTTGGGTAATAACTACTGCGGTGTGTTTCCGCTTCGAGGAAAGCTATTGAATGTCAGGGAAGCCAGCACCACTCAGATTACAAACAATAAGGAAATTGAGAACCTCAAGAAGATCCTTGGACTAAAGCAAAATATGAAGTACGAGAATGTTAACTCATTAAGATATGGCCAGATGATGATCATGACTGATCAAGTATGTTAAAAGTCTACTCCCTAACTTTACACTCAGTGCATTATTCTATATGGATATGTTCTTGACGAAATCTCCCTCTCTACCTTGTGCAGGATCATGATGGTTCTCATATAAAGGGTCTCTTAATCAATTTTATCCACTCTTTTTGGCCGTCGTTACTCCAGGTTCCATCATTCCTGGTTGAGTTTATAACACCCATTGTGAAGGTAAGTACAAAAACATTATTCTTTTATAATATCTTATAGTGCTTGACATAGTAGATATAAGAATGCTAACAACTGCCCTGAATATATTTTACACAGGCTACGCGTAAGGGTACAAAAAAAGTTCTGTCATTCTACTCAATGCCTGAATACGAAGAATGGAAAGAAAGTCTGAAGGGTAATGCAACCGGGTGGGATATCAAATACTACAAGGTTTGCTCTCTGCTATAACTATTTAGGAAGAACTTATTGAAAGTGCTCATGTTCTCTGCAAGTTTGCATTACTAATTGTCCTTATAATCTCCAGGGGTTGGGTACAAGTACGGCTGAGGAGGGCAAAGAGTACTTTAGTAATCTTGGTCTTCACAAAAAGGATTTTGTTTGGGAGGATGAACAAGATGGAGAAGCCATTGAACTTGCTTTCAGTAAAAAGAAGATCGAAGCCCGGAAAAATTGGCTTTCGAGCTATGTGGTATGGAGGATTGAGTTATCTTTAAAAACGTGTGTTTATTGCTTACTACATCTGCCTGTTCTGATTTCCTATTTTCCATTCAGCCTGGCAATCATCTTGATCAGAGACAACCGAAAGTTACGTACAGTGACTTCGTGAACAAAGAACTGATCTTGTTCTCCATGGCGGATCTTCAACGGTCAATTCCCTCAATGGTTGATGGGCTCAAACCGGGTCAGAGAAAGATACTTTTCGTTGCATTCAAGAAAATCGCTCGTAAAGAAATGAAGGTTGCCCAGCTCGTTGGTTATGTATCATTGCTGTCAGCTTATCATCATGGCGAGCAGAGTCTTGCCAGTGCTATCATAGGCATGGCGCAGGATTACGTGGGCAGCAACAATATCAACTTACTTCTACCAAATGGTCAATTTGGTACACGAACTTCGGTAAGTATAGCTAATAGACCAACTGTTGTCATTTATCTATGCTTGTACTCATCATAGTGTACACAATTGTAGGGTGGAAAAGATTCAGCTAGTGCAAGATACATTTTCACTAAGCTCTCTCCAGTAACAAGGATCTTGTTTCCCAAGGATGATGATCTCCTTCTTGATTACTTGAATGAAGACGGGCAAAGGATAGAGCCAACTTGGTAATTCTTTGCGCTCCTTAATTAGTTGTTTTTTTTCCTAAGACTAGTTAACTTAACATGTTAATGTTGGTTAGGTACATGCCCATCATTCCAACTGTACTTGTCAATGGCGCTGAAGGCATTGGAACTGGGTGGAGCACGTTCATACCAAACTATAACCCTAGAGAGATCGTTGCTAATGTAAGGCGTTTACTTAACGGTGAAAGTATGGTGCCTATGGATCCTTGGTATAGAGGTTTTAAAGGAACAATTGAGAAAACTGCGTCCAAAGAAGGTGGTTGTACTTACACAATCACTGGTCTATATGAGGAGGTGGATGAAACAACTATTCGAATCACGGAGTTGCCAATCAGAAGGTGGAATGATGATTACAAAAATTTCTTGCAGTCATTGAAGACAGATAATGGTGCACCTTTTTTCCAGGTAGAATGCCTGCTTTAATTAGAAAACTGTGCTAGTATTCATTGACGCTTCTTTCTGACTTGTTCCTTTTCTTTCTGCAGGATGTCAAGGCTTACAATGACGAGAAATCTGTTGATTTTGACCTTATTTTGAGTGAAGAGAACATGCTGGCGGCTCGGCAAGAGGGCTTTCTGAAGAAATTCAAACTCACCACGACAATCGCTACAAGTAATATGCATCTCTTTGATAAAAAAGGTGTGATAAAGAAATATGTGACCCCAGAACAAAGTAAGAAGAGATCCAACTTGTTTTCATTCTGTTTTTTGTTTTCTTCTCTAGAATACATACTAATGTTACATCTCACGTTGCAGTCCTTGAAGAGTTCTTTGACCTCAGGTTTGAATACTATGAGAAGAGAAAGGTTAGAAAAACTGAAACTATGATTCAAGTCTTTTAGAGGTTTTACGGCAATGGTCTAACATTAACGTTCTTTATGATGTGTACACAGGAAACCGTGGTGAAGAATATGGAAATTGAGCTGTTGAAACTAGAAAACAAAGCGAGGTTTATTCTTGCAGTTCTCAGTGGAGAAATCATAGTGAACAAGAGGAAGAAAGCCGATATTGTTGAGGACTTAAGACAGAAAGGGTTCACACCATTTCCGAGGAAGGCCGAGTCTGTCGAAGCTGCAATTGCTGGAGCAGTTGATGATGATGCAGCTGAAGAACCTGAAGAAATCTTAGTGGATCCGGAGTCAAGCTCCAGTTATATACCCGGCTCGGAATATGACTACCTATTGGCAATGGCTATAGCTTCGTTGACTATAGAGAAAGTTGAGGAGTTATTAGCAGACAGAGATAAAATGATTATTGCAGTTGCAGACATGAAGAAAACCACACCGAAATCCCTCTGGCTCAGTGACCTAGAGTCTCTTGACAAGGAACTAGAAGTAAGGATTCACACTATCCCTTATTTATACCGCTTAAACATAACAAACTATCACAATTTGTCATTGATACATCATTTTCCTCATATTGCAGAAACTTGATCTGAAAGATGCTCAAGTCCAACAGGCTATAGAGGCAGCACAGAAAAAAATCAGGGCCAAATCTGGAGCAGCAGTAAAGGTTAAAAGGCAGGCACCAAAGAAACCAGCACCAAAGAAGACCACAAAGAAAGCCAGTGAATCTGAGACAACAGAGGCTTCCTATTCAGCAATGGACACAGGTTAGTCTCTTATTCAAGTGTTTACATTGTGTTATGTTTTCTGGGTTGGATCTAATATACATTGGAAATTTTGTATTGATTCTATAAGATAACAACGTAGCAGAAGTGGTGAAGCCAAAAGCTAGACAAGGAGCAAAGAAGAAAGCCAGTGAATCTGAAACAACAGAGGCTTCCCATTCAGCAATGGACACAGGTTAGTCTCTTATTCAAGTGCTTACATTATGTTATGTTTTCTGGGTTGGATCTAATATACATTGGAAACTTTTTATTGATTCTATAAGATAACAACGTAGCAGAAGTGGTGAAGCCAAAAGGTAGACAAGGAGCAAAGAAGAAGGCTCCAGCAGCTGCGAAGGTAATTGACTGTATAATCTGTAAAACTTGTTTAGTTTTTTTCAAAGTTTGTATTCTGATTATAGAAACGAAGTGATTAAAACTGTGGTCTGTTTGTGTTTTGCAGGAGGTTGAGGAGGATGAAATGTTGGATCTAGCACAACGGCTTGCTCAATACAATTTCGGCTCAGCACCTGCGGATTCAAGCAGTAAGTCAGTCACATAATTGACAAAGAAACATTGCTCTAACACAACTGCTTGTATGTATTGCTGGTTCCTGAAGTTTATGTCTTGTCTTTTCTGTGGTTTAATCAACAGAAACAGCTGAAACATCGAAAGCAATTGCTGTGGATGACGATGATGATGACGTGGTAGTTGAGGTTGCACCAGTAAAGAAAGGAGGAAGGAAACCGGCGGCGACTAAAGCTGCAAAACCACCAGCAGCTCCGAGGAAACGAGGGAAGCAGACAGTTGCTTCAACAGAGGTTCTGGCAATTGGTGTGTCCCCGGAGAAGAAAGTGAGGAAGATGAGATCATCTCCGTTCAACAAGAAGAGTAGTTCAGTGATGAGCAGGTTGGCTGATAATAAGGAAGAGGAGAGCAGCGAGAATGTGGCTGGAAACTCATCGTCTGAGAAATCTGGAGGAGATGTTTCTGCGATATCGAGGCCTCAAAGAGCTAATAGGAGGAAAATGACCTATGTGTTGAGTGATTCCGAGAGTGAATCTGCGAATGATTCTGAGTTTGATGACATTGAAGACGATGAAGATGATGAGTAGAGAGAGCGAGAACTGACTCGGTTCTTAATATGATTTAGTTTCAAACTTGTAGTTTCTCCCTCTGGTCTTCTTTGGATTTGGTATTACTCTGTAGAAAGACATATTTCTCTAACGTTGGTCACAAAACTCTTACATTGTTTAAGCGTTTAGTGACTTTTTGGTCAGTCATTCTGTTTTTATTTTTATTTTTTGGCTGGCATTAATTTCTCTTTGGTTGATTTAATAATAGAAATAACTGCATATGGATCTTTTTGTTTTAGCATATAAGCGCAGGATTGTATGGTGGCATATCTAAAATTTTGGTCTTTTTTATGAGCCAGAGCAGAGGGACTTCGAAATTTTGGTCTTGTATAGTTCTTTATATACAAGGTAGAGGCAAAAGATAGCGGATAAATAAGGTAAAGTGGTAAACTGACTCTAGGTAAGCATGTTGACAAGGAAACTTGAGGACATGGACTAGCAGAAGTTATAGGGCAAAAAAGTTTGGCACTTTTATGTTAGAAGTATTAAAAATTTTGATCTTCCATAACTGGACAGTGTCAGAAAATGCCAAAGTATTACAACAAAGTTTCTGACGACAATCCACGAACACATTAAGGAGATCGAAACGAAATAAAAACCGCACAAACTCTTCATGAAACGCTAAGTTGTGGAGTGAAGGTGGTTCTTGGTACTCAAGTTTGAGAGGATTCATTGGAATGAAGTTCTTCACTGTTTTGCTGCACCATCAAACCTGAAAGGTAGTAGAAGTGAAGAACTCATATGAAGACAGGGTAAGGACTTAAATCGGTAAGCACGTTGAAATTACCTTTTACCTATAGAATCCAGATGTTCCTATGACTTAAGAATAATCCTTTTCTCCTCAATCTGATTTTCAAGTTCAAACATGTGAAAAAGGGTGTATAAGTAACTAGGCAGTTAAGTGGTAGAGCTCTAATCTTTTTCTATTAAAACCAGAAATGAACTAATCTCTACACAATATAAAGCAACAAGAAGACAAGTAGTGGCATGCAAAGAAAGTAAGCACCAAAATAACTTCTGGAAATTTTTCATGTTAAATCTTAACCACTACCTACAAAATTATTCAGGGACGGGAAACTATAATCAAAAGGACAGTATATGATGTTTTAGTTTTGCCTTAGCGATAGCTCAGTGCTTCCTACCACATTAGGACTAATTAATCAGGCCAAGCAAGAGTTGGAACAACTGGAAGATTATATGTAAACAGATGAAAATTTTGTTGAGATAATTTATATGTTCACACACACACTTCTTCTCCTAGAAATAAAAACCGCACCTTAAACTTCTCATCATCATTTGCATCACCTCTTTCCACTGAGCTGCTAGATGGTGGATTCTCTTTTGACTTCTCCACATCCTAAAATAAGAATCACAGAACCGTCAAAACAAAGTTTTTTGGTTCCAGGGAAAAAACATTTACTGAGGAATTACAAGGCAATAATCTATTCAATCCACTAACCTGTGATGACATCGAATCCAATGACAATAAATGACCTTCAAGATTCCTTTCCTGCTGACTAGAATCTGTCGAGTTCATAAAAGAAAGCTCCTATTATAAGGATGATTAATATCGATATAATGCTTCTCCATTAATAAACTTTTAAGATACCTGAATTTGCATCTCCATCGTCAACTTTCTCATAATCTGAGTGGGGTTTCTCTTTCACAGATTTTGATCCAGAGTGTCTTTTCTTGATCTTATGATCCTCTGAACTAACAGGAGATAATGATCTATCGCCCCGTCTTTTGTCACGTCCAGGAGATGATGACCGCAATCTTTCATGACGTTTTGACCTTTTATCTCTTGAACTGTTCTTTTTCTCTATTGATCTTGACCTGGAGTGCCGTTTATGTCTTGATTTCTTTTCATCAGAATATCCAGGGGATGACCTGATATCTCTCCCTTGCTTACCCTCAGATGATGGTGACCTCGACCGTCTTCCACTACGACGCTTGGACTTTTTGTCCCTGCTTCGAGTCTCCTTGTTATAACTGCGCTTACCTTCCACTGATTTTGACCTGGACCTCCTTCGACGTGATCCTGTGTTTCTGTCTTCATCCAGCTTATTCTTCCTAGAAGACCTGTTTTTCGTTTCCAATGATCTGGACCTGGACCTTCCCCTCCTCTCTTTCATATCATAGTCCTCGTCCAATGATTTTGACCTGCGCTTACTGTGACGGGAATTTAGATCATTGTCTTGAGCAACATCAACATTCTCATGAGATCCATTGTCATTTTCCAATGATCTGGACCTAGACCTCTGCCGGTGTTTCTGTTTAGCTTCATCAGAATTTCGAGATGTGTCTCTGGTTTTACTCCTATCTTCACGAGATCTTGACCTCGACCGCTTTTTGTGATGTTTCAATTCCTCATCTCTAGATTTATCCTTTATATCTGCAGAATCTTCCACTGATCTAGATCTTGAACGTGTTCTACGTTTCACTTTGTTTTCCTCATCATCTCTTGGGGTTGACTTAACTTCCTTACGTCGCCTTGGTGATCGTGAACCAGCACGAGATGATTTCTTCTCTCCACGTGATGAGCTATCTCGTCGAAGTCTTGACAGCTCTGAATCTTCTTGTCCAGATTTTCTCTTTTTAGGGCTTACACTCCTACTTCTCCTTGAACTAGAAGAATGGTGTTCATCTGATCTACCGTATCTCCTACTTTCAGAAATATCCCTAGAATCTCTATATGACCGCCTTCTCCCTTCATAAGTTGATCGCCGTTGATATCTTAATGGTGATCTCGATCTGTGACTTCTTGGGCGACGAAACGGTGGTGAATAGGTTGGAGATCTCCGTCTTCGCCTGTAACTTATTGGTGATTTTGACTTTGATCTCGACCTTGCAGGAGACTTAGATGGTGACCTGCACAAGAGAGGTGACTATCAGTTCAGATGAAAACGTTATCAAAAAGAGAAAGGAGCAAGCCATAGGTAATAGAGAGAAACGTCTATAGATTTTTATTGGATGCCCACCTAGACTTCTGATCAGCTTCTTTTTCATCATTTCCAACTCCATCAGGTCTCAGTTTCCTACTTATCTCTGCAGCTCTAGCTGCTGCAAGCTCAGTGGCAGACTTCATTGTGGCAGCTCTATTTGCTGCCTGCTGAGTAGCCACGGCTTGTTGCATTAGTATAGCCTGCTGGAATTGCATCTGCTGCATCGCGACGGCCTGTTGCATCATCAGTGGTAGTGAGGACGAAGAATTATTTGAAGATGGTTTGTGAGGTAGCGATTTTGCAATCTCAACATTCAATGCTCTACCAAAGACTTCCGTATTGTTTAATGCCAAAGCAGCTGTTGCTTCTTCGGAATTCGAGTATTCTATGTAGGCGATATGCTTTGAATCAGTTATACTACAGTCAACTACTGTGCCACAGAAGCTAAATAGCTGCCTAAGTTGTTCAGTTGTAAGCGATGGACTTAGGTTGCTAACTTGGAGAAATTTCTTCAAATCCCCGTTTTCTCCTTTTTCTGGGGAACCTAAACCAAAAGCTAGTAGAACTCATGAGTATCGAGAAAACTAAATAAATATCTAATGATATTCAACTTGAGACCCAAAGAAAAAATAGAGATGAATATCGAGAGACTAGCAACAAAAGGTACAGTACCTAAAGATCCCTTGTTTGATTGAGCCTGTGCTTGCATCTGAGAAGCATGAGCTTGAAGAGCCTGTGCAGCAACAATAGCCTGCGCAGCAGCCATTGCAGCAGCAGAAGGAGCCATAGGCACCTGACTAAGGTTACCCATACTTGTCGTTGCAGCTATAGCAGTCATCAGCAAATTCTGAGGAGGGTGGTTTAACTTGCACATAGAGTTCACACATCTACCATTAAGATATTCTCGACAAACTTCCCCAAGTGAAGCTCCAACTCCAGGCAAAATAGCACCACCTGAAGGACCAGATGCAATCCCTGGAACCATCCCCAACAACCCCGGGAAAGCACCCGAAACAGAACCAGTGTAATTAGGCATGTTTGGCATTGTTTGATTTATAAGATTCGAGTATGAAGCTGGAGCAGAACCCATCAGTCCAGTAGAAGAAGACCCTGTTACAAAATTCCATAAAGACAACACCTTTACCATCAAACAAAGCCTATATACATAAACGAAACATCAATGGAAACGATAAGATTCATTACCTTGGCTAAAGAAGACAGGAAAGGGACTTCCCATGATAGCATTCCCATTGCATTCAATATTAACCATATAGTTTCCTCTCTTAGGCACAACATAAGTAACAGCATAACTCCCATCACCAACATCTTTAACCACACCTTCTTGATCAGTACCACCAACACCAACACCAGGAGACACTTTAACTCTAATCAAAGCTCCACCATTTGGAACTTTCCTCCCATCAGAATCCTTAGTTACAACAACAAACGTAGACGGAACACAAGCCGTTCCACCACCAATACCAGCACCAGAAGCTGTAGACTTACTCGGATCCACAGGACCAATTGGTTTCCTAGACAAGTAATCAGATTCATCATCATCATCATCATCTGAATCACTATCAGATTCCGGTGCGGATTCCGGTACCGGTGCAACAGGTTCAATCAAATGTGTAGTTTGGTCTACACCTTTGAATGTAGCTTCAAAAGCTGCTTTTGCCGCAGCGTCTTTCTCTCCTTCGTCTTTGATTTTTGCATCTTCCGCATGTTTCATCCAAATGGGCTTACCACCAGAAGCTGCAGAACCACGATCTGAAGCCATTACAACTATAAAGTACCAATTTTTATCTTCTTCAATCTCTCAAATGAGAGCTAAATCCCTAATTCGAGAATTTACAATCAACAAGAAGCAGAGCCTAAGATTCCATTACCATTAACTAGAAAGATAAGAATGGTGAAATCGAAGGTAGAATTTGCAGGTCTAGGGTTTCTATGAAATCAAGAAGAAGAAGAAGAAGAAGAAGAAAAAAAGGTCGAATCTTTTATCTAATGGTTTTTAATTTAGAGGCTTCTTAATTACTTTGCTATATTTGCAACTGTGGTCCCTAATATATTTCAAACTTATGTATTTGATCTCATACTTCCAAAATTACACGTGAATCGGAATTTTTCTCTTTGATTTAATGGCATATTTAGATTTTGGTCATTTATTCCATAACTGTACTTCTTTATCAAAAAGAGTATAACTATGGTTTGTGTTTTACTCCATTAACTAGAATAGAGGAACAAAGAATTTGGAGATTATTTCATTAGTTCTATGCACAAATGGGTGTATAAGCAAAAGTAGTTTCATGTACTTCTCCGATTATATATGGCGGATAGTAACATCAGAATGTGTTGAAGATGTTGATATATAAAGGAAACTTAAGGACATAAACTAGACTTGTGTCAGTTATTGGTACACAATTCCAAAGTATTACAACAAAGAGTTGCAGATAACAACCCAAGACAAAAACAATAAGGAGATAGAAACTGCACAAACTCTTGAGGTGGTTCTTGGTACTCACTTTTGGGAGGATTTATTGGACTGGAGTTCTTCACGGGTTTGCTCCACGAGTATTTTCTCAATTGCATCCATGAAGCCTGATAAGTTTTGCCGGGTCTCTAAATCCAAGGAATTCGCTAGTTCCTGACGAGTAGAGCAAGAGACAAATCGTTACGCTTAGCAAAACCAAACGCACTTACATCTACAATGTTGCAAACTGTATTTGGTCTAGGACAATGGCTTAATCATGTTATTATATATCCTAAATGTTCGATTTGAGAGATTAAATAAGACTGACAACAATGACCAGGAGAAGGAACAGAGAAGACCTTTGTTTATGATGGAATTGTAAAATCGAGAAGAAAGTGTTGAGTTTGGAGAAACATGATCTTACCTCAACTTTGCAGATAAGGCTCAGAGAAATTCCCTTTGACTGATTGTCAGAGTTCTTGAGAGATGCAAGCTTCAATGGGGTATTCAGCAGTGGCCAACCATCAGAGACCTTTAAAAATGCATCAATACCTCCAGCTATATGAGCCACAATTGTTTCATCTTTGTCGTAGTATTCAAACGTGTACCTGCCATAGGATCACAAAACATGCAGTCAATTGGCTTGCTCAGACACTCAATGACATGAGTTAGCTACGAAAGAAAAATTCAGCCTCTCAAGCTACTGAAAGGGAAGGCTCACCTAATTGTTTTCGAACTCATCACAATATATTTTCTCAAAGTTGTTGAAATAATTTTATCTTGCACTTTGGCGACAACCCACTGGACTGAAGATCTTGTGTCTAGCACTGCAGAGTGTAACCTTACCTGCCTGCAGTTTTAAGAATAATAGAATGATATCATCTTATCGTCCCTGATAACTTATTAGTCTTATAACTTACGTACCATACAGTTTCAGAATGATAAGTAATACAAATTTCAGGACATAAAGATACTAGAGCGCAAACCTGAAAGAATCAGCTGCCTCGATGATGTCTCCTATGTATATATCATTTGGAAACATCTGAGCAAGAAAGCAGATTTCAATTTTATTCACAAAAAGGAACAAGAAGCAAGAAACAGATACATTTATCTAGGATTTATGCAAAACTAAAGCATAATAGTCAGCAGTGAAAGACGGAGAGTGTTCTTACCTCAAATTTTGTTATCTCTGTAGTTTTATCCTTAAGGTATATTAGCAATTCATGGATCAATTCAGATGGCTCAGTAATGTGGTCAAATTTGTGCTGTCCAAGAAAACCGTCTAGTTTTTGAATATATGTTCGCAGTTGGAGCCTAATAAAGTTTCCGTCAAACTCGAGCACCTTCAAGCCTGTCAATGCGTCCTCAACTTGTTCTGCAGCATCAAACCTGAAGGTAGAACAAGTGAAGAACTCTAATGAAGACAGGGTAAATATGTAAATCTGAAAGTACGTTTAAATTACCTTTTACGTAACGAATCCAGATCTTCCAATGACTTAAGAATCATCCTTTTCTCCTCCATCTGATTTTCGAGTTCAAACATCTGAAAAACATGTGAAAGATGATCAAATCCATGCACAATATAAAAGCAATAAGAAGATAGGCAGTGACAAGCAAAGAAAGTAAGTACTAGAAAAAACATCTGGAAATTTTAGAGTACAATAGATGCTTTTTCATGTTAAGTCTTAACCACTACGAAATTATTTAGAAATTATAACTGAAAGGACAGTATATGATCTTCTGCCTTAGCGTGCTCGGGAAAAGTAGGTTAGTACATTCTGCCACATTAGCTCTAATCAATAACTGGAAGATAGATGAAATTTTGTTAATACATGTTTCACACACACACACACACACACACAAAAGCTTCTTCTCTTAGAAACAAAACTTAAAAACATGGCACCTTAAACTTGTCATCATCAATCACTTCACATACTTCCATTGAGCTGCTAGATGGTTGATTCTCTTTTGACTTCTCCACATCCTAAAATAAGAATCACATAACTCTCAAAACTAAGCCTTTTGATTCCAGCCAAAGAAATAATCTATTCAACCAAATAACCTGAGATGACATAGAATCCAGTGACAGTAAAAGACCTTCAAGATCCCTTTGCAACCTACTAGAATCTAACAAATCCATAGAAGAAAACTCATATTATAAAAATAACAGTAGCAAACTCTATATGATCTAAAACTAAATCAGTAGAAGAAAACTAATGAAGAACCTTGGGCATGAGACTGAGAAAGACGTTCAATTTCTTCAGAAACTTTGGCACTTTCAGCCTCCACAGACTGAAGCTCATTTCTCAAGTACTCCAAGTAAGCATCTGTCAGATTTCCATCACTTAATTTCACCATTATTTGACTTTCATACTTCATCTTAATCTCACAGGAAACAACAGAGCAAACCTGAATCTTCAACATCCAATAAATCAACATCGCCGTATTCTTCAACAATCTCTTTCACCTTTGGCTACACGAAAACGAAATTAGCAATCTAATCGAAAATTAGACAAATTTGAAAAACGGAAAAGGGTTCTCGAAATCTCGCAATTACTTCAAACTGAAGAACAAAATCTTGAACCACCAGAGTCTCGTAATCGGAACTACACGATTCTACAGGCTCTTCTCTGCAATTCCGGGGAAAGAAATCGAGCTCTTTCACGCGCCTGAGAAAAATGAGAACAAATAGATGAACAAAGCAGCACAAAAATCAATGAAAGAAAGAGACGAAAGAGAAGTAGAAAACCTGCGAATCTCTTGGAGATCGAGAGATCCGTCGTGGGTTTCTTCTTCCATTGAAGAAAGCTTTAGTCTTGGGGATTCATTTTGGCGCTACTGTTAGAGAACTGAAGAGAGTGTAGTTGTGAAGTTGAAAGCAGAGAAGACGATTTCAATTTTCAAATGGGAAAGGTGAAAGAGAAACGGAAGAGAAACATAACTCTCCCCGAGGTTTATACTTTTCTTCAACATTAACCCCTGAATTCTATTTGAATCAATTTGACCCAGAGGGTTGAAGTTAATTGCAATTCCGGTTCAATTTATTATGACCAATCGTAACGTATTGAACCAGAAGACTCTTTAATTTTAATCTGTAACGTTTACTTCCCCTTTTAAAAAAAAAGAAAAAAAAAACTTAATTAAATTTAATCAAAATCATAATTATATATCAGTGAGTATGTTCCCTCAGCTCCCAAATTCGACCCTCTAGTAGCCACATCTGCTTTATTTTATTTTATCTTTCAGTAAATCTGCCCCCATTAAAATGTCCAATAAAAAATCTTCCTTACTTCAGGGTAGAGATTTTGATATTTACATATAGTTATTCTTATTGTACCGATTGTATCGAATATTTATATACTTGGATATATCTTTGTACATCAAATGGAGTCAATAATAATATCAAGAACGGTGAAGAAACTGCCAGCTAGAGGGATGAGATTGATTGATGCAGTTATCAAAGTGGATTGCAACAACTCTTTCATGTGAATGTGATCTTAATATCATGTCACACAAATACATAATCTGTTTCTACTAATTGCGTTTTGTGTAAAAGATTAATAATACTTCACATCTTAATTACTCTTTAAACGAATCATTGATCTTTCATGAAAGGAAAAGAAGGTTCTAGTCTTTGTCAGAAATCCATAATCCAATCTTGTAAAAGGCAAACAGTTTTTGTCCTAAAAGATTTGACGAGCAACGAATCGGTTCATTCCCAGCCGTTGGATTGATTTAAATACTCAGGAAAAGTCATCCCAAAAAGGTGGGAACTTGCCACTCCACATCACCATGGCACGTGGTAAGCTTACAGAGGAAAACTTCAATATTGGTTTACTTTCTCCACCACTCAACATTTTGTTTGTTCGTGCATGTTGTTTTGTGTCCGTGTATTATCTATTAATCTATGTTAGACATTTTTTTCTTCTTTTTTCGTCAAGGATATTCCTTTTTATGTTTAAAGTATTGTGTACATATATAAAAAAATATTGCATATTAGATTATTGACTTGAATCGAAGGATTTTTAAAAAAAAAAAAACTGTTTGTAGAGAAGAAAAATCGAAAACTACTTGTATTCATCAGAATTAAAAAAAAAAAGTCAGTCTAAAAATATACCCTAATAAACTGACATACCTATTTCAACGATACAATTCTATAATGAGTTATTAAATTGATTTGATTTCGTATTCTCTAAAATATACTCATAGACATAGCAGAAACTAGTTAATTTGCTTATATGTTCATATTCTTGTACATCATGTGATCTCACGTGGAATAAAAATAATGTGACCATCTCTAATTCTCTACTTCACTTAGTATCTAAGTATCCACTGTGATACCTTGTTTTCTGCTCAAAGTTGTACATGCGTAGATTAATAAATACATTTCACCCCTTCAATTGATCCCAAAAGCCTCTACAAGACAGCCAAAACAAATCAAGGATTGCGCAAAGCATTCAAGTTTCGAAACAATAATTTTTTTAATGGTTGACAAAAAGCAATAATTTGTAAAGCGATTCATAGGTCAGCTTCTAAATGTTCTCGAAATAACTCGAACCAACACCTAAACCATTTGTTCTAACGATAATAGACGAACGTATTAGAGACTCGTTAGGAAAACACTACTTGTATATATTCACTTTTACATACATATTTGTTTCCTTCATATATTTATTTATTTACATAACAAACCAATATGAAAAACGTACGTTTCATGAAAGAGAACGTTGTAGAACACTATCACCGTTTGCTTGTAAGAAAAAGGCTTATCTCACCTATAAACTCGTGAGTCATATTTATACTCTTAACAATAATAAATAAAATAAAACTCTATTTTGGTAACCACAAAAAATATTCTGAGGCTAAAAGCGCGTCTGCTGGAAAGTTCACGCGCTCTGCTAACCCCACCGTCCATTCTGACTCTTTTAGATCTTAACCGTGTCTTTATCCACATCATACGTTTATACACGTGTCACACGATCACCTATTCTATAAAAAACATTATTTTAATCTTATCCTTTTTATGCTTCCCCTATAAATTATCTTCTCTTCCTCCTTCTCCGATCTCTCCTCCGTCACACAAAACTTCCGATTTCAAAAAAACAATTTGAAATTTGTCAAAAGGAATATTCTGACGATCGATTCTTGATTCGTTTTCTCGCGTATAGAGAGAAAAATGGCGCTTAATTTATCGCATCAGCTAGGAGTACTCGCCGGAACTCCGATCAAATCCGGTGAAATGACAGATTCATCGTTGTTATCAATTTCACCACCATCGGCGAGAATGATGACACCTAAAGCAATGAATCGAAACTACAAGGCTCACGGAACAGATCCATCACCGCCGATGAGTCCAATTTTAGGTGCGACACGTGCGGATCTGTCGGTGGCGTGTAAAGCTTTCGCGGTGGAGAATGGAATCGGGACCATTGAAGAACAGAGAACGTATAGAGAAGGAGGGATTGGTGGAAAGAAAGAAGGAGGAGGAGGTGTTCCTGTGTTTGTGATGATGCCGCTTGATAGTGTTACCATGGGGAACACGGTGAATCGAAGAAAGGCGATGAAAGCGAGTTTGCAAGCGTTGAAGAGTGCTGGTGTTGAAGGGATTATGATTGATGTGTGGTGGGGTTTGGTTGAGAAGGAATCTCCTGGAACTTATAATTGGGGAGGTTATAATGAATTGCTTGAGCTGGCTAAGAAGCTTGGTCTTAAGGTTCAAGCTGTTATGTCGTTTCATCAGTGTGGTGGCAACGTTGGTGACTCTGTCACGTACGTGATTCTTCTCTCTTGCTCAATCACTTATTAATTCGTGTATCATTTTTAAGGCTACTTGAGATTGGAAAGATTAGAAGTAGGATTTGAGATTATGACCAATTTTGGAACTGAATGATTGAAGTTTGAGTAGGCAGGATTGTTCATTTTTTTAATTGATTGATGGAGTAACGTGTACGGGAATTGATGATACAATATTCAAGAAGAAAGTGATAGGTTTAAGAGTGTACGAGTTACATCTATTTCTTTGTTGCGTGAGAGTCTTAAATTTAATATTGAGCGACTTGTTGTTCGTCTTTTTCTCTGTTGTTTTCTCCTTACGAAACTCTTAACTTTGAGGCCTTTATGTCTCTTTCAAGATTGATTACAAAAGATGGATTCTGTATAAAGACGTTTCTTTTAGATTGACTAATGAGTTATTTGTTTGTTTTGAATATAGAGTTACTTCATATAGGAGTGAAGATGTCATTGTCTTATCATTCACTAATGAGATTTTGTATGTTCTAATATGGAATTTTTTTTATTTTTTTCCAGTATTCCTCTGCCTCAGTGGGTTGTTGAAGAGGTTGACAAGGATCCAGACCTTGCATACACTGATCAGTGGGGAAGAAGGAACCATGAGTATATATCACTTGGCGCTGATACACTCCCTGTTCTCAAAGGTAGAACACCTGTGCAATGCTATGCGGATTTCATGCGTGCTTTTAGAGACAACTTCAAGCATCTTCTTGGAGAGACCATTGTGGTATGTTTTAGCTTCTCTTATCCATTTCGTGTTTCATTTTAGAACATGCCTCTTTAACTCTCTCAATTTCTCTACTATGTTTGGTTGGAAGTCTGAGTTTGCCTTGAATTCATTTTTTAACAGGAAATCCAAGTGGGAATGGGACCTGCAGGAGAGCTGCGTTACCCTTCGTACCCCGAGCAAGAAGGGACATGGAAGTTCCCAGGGATTGGAGCCTTCCAGTGCTATGATAAGGTATTTACCACAAATCACACATGAATAGTCTCTGATTCATCTTGCAACGAATGTCATACTAAACTGTTTTCCTTGCTATGATTGATGCAGTACTCGTTAAGCAGCTTGAAAGCAGCAGCTGAGACTTATGGGAAGCCAGAGTGGGGCAGTACTGGCCCAACCGATGCTGGTCACTACAATAACTGGCCAGAAGACACCCAGTTCTTCAAAAAAGAAGGTGGTGGTTGGAACTCAGAGTATGGAGATTTCTTCCTCTCATGGTACTCCCAGATGCTGTTGGATCACGGCGAGCGGATCCTATCCTCAGCCAAATCAATATTCGAAAACATGGGTGTCAAAATATCGGTCAAAATCGCTGGAATCCACTGGCACTACGGGACCCGCTCTCACGCGCCTGAGCTCACAGCAGGGTACTACAACACAAGGTTCAGAGACGGGTACCTCCCGATCGCCCAAATGTTAGCCAGACACAATGCCATATTCAACTTCACATGTATCGAGATGAGGGATCACGAACAGCCTCAAGACGCACTTTGTGCACCAGAGAAGCTAGTTAACCAAGTTGCTCTAGCCACTCTAGCCGCAGAAGTTCCTCTAGCTGGTGAAAACGCATTGCCTAGGTACGACGACTATGCACACGAGCAGATTCTCAAGGCCTCCGCGCTGAACCTTGATCAAAACAATGAGGGAGAACCTCGAGAGATGTGTGCATTTACTTACCTAAGGATGAATCCGGAGTTGTTTCAGGCGGATAACTGGGGAAAATTCGTAGCGTTTGTGAAGAAAATGGGTGAAGGGAGAGACTCACATAGATGTCGGGAAGAAGTTGAGCGTGAGGCTGAGCATTTTGTGCACGTTACTCAGCCGCTGGTTCAAGAAGCTGCAGTGGCTCTCACTCACTAGAGAGATAGATTGTGGCATGGTTCTATGGTTTATGTTTGTATGCGATTATAATGAAATGGTTATATGACAATGCCAAAAAAGATGTTTAGGCTTGTTGGAGCTTGTGTATGTATTGTTAGTAAAACTGAAATGTATGCCACAGCTCTGGTTTTTTTCCGGTCAGGTTGTGGCATGCTACTACTTTTAATATATGCTAAAAGATGTACATGTTCTTTAATGAAGCCAAAATAAATAGCATTTCTTTAATACATATCACTCTGAATCAATAAAATGATAGATAAATTATGTGTGTGATTGGTTTGTCTGTAACTGTAGATTTTTTACTGTAAAATTTTTGCTGTATGTGTGATGGTGGTAGCTGTAGATTTTATTGCTGTAGAAATTAGGCTGTAGGTTTTATTAATTTAATATTATTATTTGAAGAAATTGGTTGTAGAAATAAGATTATGGTTGTATGTATTTTTAAACAAAATAATATTATTGGTAAATTGTACTTATGTGTTATATAATAGAATTCACAAATATCAATTTAATATATATATATATATATATACATTTTTGCAGTCATTTTGTGAAATAAATCATGAAGTTGGAATTTATTTATAATGGTTGCCATTGGCTTTTAATTATTGTTTTTTTTTTGGCAATAAATTGATTAACAAACGAAAAACATTCCAAATATATTTCAATCCCATATATCATGCAGATTTCTCCAAAATTTGAACTAGATTTTGACAACTATTTAAAACAAAAAATGTTTGACAAACCAAAATACAATTGCAATTCCTTAAAATGAGCAAAACGCACCTAAATACATTTTTTACAATTCACTAAATCTTATTTCTCCAAAATTTGAACTAGATTTCGGCAACTATTTTAAAAAAAATTTGTTTGACAAACTAAAATACAATTGCAATCCCGTAAAATATTTATTTAAATTATATATTTAAATTAGCGGTGTAATGCAGGTTTTTTTACGGGACGGGTTTGGCAAGACGAATTTGGAATGACTTTACTTAATAACAATTGTAAACTATAAAATAAAAATATTTTATAGATAGATATAATTTGTAAACTTTTATATATATTAATTTTAAAAAATAAATTGTATCCGCGGTATACCGCGGGTTAAAATCTAGTATATTACAAAACTATAGTAATGTTTTTAAAGAAATGAGAAAATAAAGTGAAAAGAAAAAGAGAAAAAAAGGGACAGACATTCTAAAGACGATAAAATTATGCTTTAGAAAAACATGAACTTACAGACAAAATAATTAAAAAAATATTATTTGGGCTGTGAGAAAAAATAGAAAAGCTAAAACATGATTGTTTCAATTTTAGGGCTTTAACTTTTTTAGGTGGTTTAAAAATTTCTTACAGCCCAACCAATCATGGCCTATGTAATATCATTTGTAAACAGTAAACTTATAACAGTAGTTCGCAATTTGCAAATAGACGCCTTCTAAGTTATACTTTGGTAGGTGCTTTTGCAGTGTGTATAGTTTGCTAGGTCGAAACCGTGTTTCTTATTCATTGGATGGGTGTAAAATGTAAAAACTTAGACAGTAAAATAGCTACCAAAAGCCATACGCAACGGTATTAACGGTAAATTTGCTATAGTTCCACATACAAACATTATGTGTGAGTCATTTGGATTGTACGTTTGGTATTCGGGTCGAGCTATTTGCATGTGGTGAGGTTGTATGAAACTATCTGCTAAAAAACATTTAGTCTTACGAGGCCAGAACTAGTCGGACATTTACCCTGCCACTAAAGTAAATTAAGGTAAACCTAATTTCAGAAGCTATTAAACAATGTTTTCACCAAAAGAACGACTAAAATTAGGGAGACAGAGCACTAAGTAATAATTAGGGATTCTTGTAATAAAAGGAAAATATGAGATATACTTAACAAATAATTAAGGACAGATAGAGGAGCCGGATTAATAGGGAAGTTCACGTGAAGGCACAGCTTAAACCAGCTGAGCCAAACACATATACTAAATTCTCATTCTCACAAACAAAAATCGTGGGTCCAATCTTGATTATGTGGCTGTAAAACCTAAAAACATAAACTATTCACATGAATAAGATTTTGATTAGACAACAGTCTTACTTTTGTCTCTTCCTCTATAAGATTAATCTGACCCTTGAGCCACTCAAAAACAGGTATGTCTATATTCATTTCCTAATGTGACATCTACACACATATTATCTCTTTTTTTTTTAATCATGTGACTGTAGAAACTGATTAGTAAATAGTAATAGGAAAACAAAATACTTAGTATAGAGTTATATAGAGTATAGAGAGAGGGATGGGTCCAAATAGTTGATGATGGACCATGTGAAAAAAACAATGAAAGCCCACACCATTAATTGTGGTAAAGGATGAGAATCTAGTGTTGTAGTTTTCCATGTCCTTAAACGGTTAAACCTATCTTCTAACAAAATTCTCCACCTTCCCTTCTGACATCTCCCATCACTTCTCTCTTAATTTATTCCATCCATTCCACCAAATTTTTAGTTTCACTTTTTTTACTGTAGTGTGTTTACACTTGTGAGTGAGTGAAAAAGTAAAGCTAGAGAGGTTACTGTTTTGAGATGCTCTTTTTAGAAAGGGCCATATATAAATGGTAGTGTAGTAGTACTAGTGGAGCTTCTTCATATACAATTTTGACTTCTCTTCATTGAATGTAGGAGAGAGGCTCTTTACATCATAAATAAAACAAGAACACAGCTTTCAGAGAGATAGAGTGAGATTCTCCTTCATTAACATATTCTTCTTCATGTTATAAGAAGAAGAAGAAGAAGTGTCCAAAAGGATTAGAGATGGGTGGATGCACAAGCAAGCAAGAGAGGAGAGGTGTGAGAAGTGTGAAGGAGACATCAAAAGACCAAAGCAGAGGAAGAAGACACCTGATAAAAGAGAGAGATGAGAGAGAGAAAGTGATGTTTCTTCAGCTTAAAGAGGCGGAGAGAGAGTGGAGAAAAGAGAGGAAGAAGCTGAGAGAGGAAGTGAGAAGACTAAGGAAGAAGCTAGAGGAAAGAGAAGAAGCAAAGACAACAACAACAGAGGAAAGAGAGTATTGGAAGTGGGTGGTTGAGGAGATGTGTGTAGAGAGAGCAGTGAGAGATGAAGCCGTTGAGAAATGGAAACAACTCTATTTAGCTATCAAGAATGAGCTTGATCATCTCATCTCCCACACTACTTCTTCCTCCGGTAAAATAAACTCAACTTATTTCAACTTAAAATTAGAAAAAGTAAATAGGATCTTTAAAGTGTGTGTTTGTAGGAGAAGCAATCATGCAAAGGAAACTTGAGGAACAAGAAGAAGAAGAAACAGAAGCAAAGAGAGTTGAAGTATTGAGAGATGAAGTTAGAGTTAAAGAAGAGACAGTTGAGACACTTGAAGAGCAAATAGTTTTGATGGATAGACAAAAGTATGAGAAAGAAAGAGAGATTGACTTATTGAGACAGAGTCTAAGGATTCTTGGAAGCAAGAAGAAAAAGAAGACAGGATCATTCGCATCAATGAATCTGTTGATATTGAAGACCAAATGTGTCGAATGTACATAAACACTTTTTACTCAAATAGTCTTCTGCAAACAGTCATATCTCGTCAGAGAATCTTGATCCACAATGTCATATTTATTTCTCTTTTGGTTATTTTACAATTTTTATTTTGGAAATATAGTAAATCATAGCACTATGAGTTCAAAAAGCACATGTCCCATGAAAGATTTGCACAAATCGTTTTTTTTTTTTTTTGTTGGAGTTAGATACAATTCTTTAGCAATAATGATAATGAACCATTTTTCCAAAGAACAGAAACTGTGGAAAAAAACTTACTAGACACTAAAAGTCTAAAACACCACTTGCTTTTTTATAGCCCAAGAAACTTCTAGTTCTAATTAAGAATGTCCAACTTCCGGTTCGGTTACTGAAAATTATCAAATTTTTGTTAGATGAGATAAAGAAGTGAATCCTACAAGAAATATATCATGTGGTTCGGTTTGGTACAATTTTGATTTCTGCTAGGGTTTTATCCTTTTTAGCAAAATTTACTTTAATTTCCGTAGTAAAAAAGAAGAAGTTTTAGTTGGTTTATTTCTTATTTTTGCTTCGATTACGGCATTTAATTTTAGCAATATTTCATTAACAAAAAAAAACAATTCTAATTGGTTTATTTCTACTTCTTTTTCTGTCTTGGTTTGATCTCTATTACTATATTGATTATGAAAAAAATATGAAACCAAAACCATTTATTATGTCTTCAATTCCATTTTTAACCCAATTATTTCACTACAATTGTAATAACCGGTTATTGCACCCCTAATTATAACTATTTAAGCAATCGCATATACCAAACCAGCGAGTTAAACCAAATTGTTTCCCAAATTATGCTAAACGACAGCGTTTTCACAAATTACCAAAAAAACCTATTTTTCTGTATCTATCTGAATTCAGAGTCCTGACCATTTTATCTCACTCTCACAAAGTCTTCACTTTTGAAGTGTCTCCTCCACACGCACTGCGCCGCCAAAAAACCCTTCTTTAAACCCTTTCCTCCTCGCGCCGTCATGCAAGCCACCATCTTCTCTCCACGCGCCACTCTCTTCCCCTGTAAACCTCTCCTCCCTTCCCACAATGTCAACTCTCGCCGTCCCTCAATCATCTCCTGCTCCGCCCAATCCGTAACCGCTGATCCTTCACCACCTATCACTGACACCAATAAGCTCAACAAATACAGCTCAAGAATCACTGAACCCAAATCCCAAGGTGGGTCTCAAGCAATTCTTCACGGTGTTGGTTTATCAGACGACGATTTGCTAAAACCCCAGATTGGTATCTCGTCGGTTTGGTATGAAGGGAACACTTGTAACATGCATTTGCTGAAATTGTCTGAGGCTGTGAAAGAAGGAGTTGAAAATGCAGGAATGGTTGGGTTTAGGTTTAATACTATTGGTGTGAGTGATGCTATTTCGATGGGAACGAGAGGGATGTGTTTTAGTTTGCAATCTAGGGATTTGATTGCTGATAGTATTGAGACTGTTATGAGTGCTCAGTGGTATGATGGTAACATATCTATTCCCGGTTGTGATAAAAATGTGAGTTTTTTTTTTTTAATCATCGATCTTTGTGTTGTCTTTATCTCCATGTTTTATGTGATTTGTTTGCTATAATGTTATTGTTGTAATACTTTTAGATGCCTGGAACTATTATGGCTATGGGAAGGCTTAACAGACCAGGGATTATGGTTTATGGTGGAACCATTAAGGTACTTACTTTTATCAAATTGATGAGAAGATAGTTTCTTAAACCCTAAACCCTTGTGCCTAGTTGGATAGCCTATTCACCTTGCTTTGATATTATTGCAGCCTGGCCATTTTCAAGACAAGACATATGACATTGTATCTGCTTTCCAGGTATCTTTTCTTCTATCTGCTACGAGCTTGGTTATAACAATTTTAATGTGTATTTATGAGACTTCATTGAGTTTTCCAATTTTGGGATTGAGTTACAGAAATCTTGGTGACTTTGGTGTCAAATTGTACCAGTACTTGTGGGATTCATCATGTTTTCCAATTTTGTATTTCAGAGTTATGGAGAATTTGTTAGTGGCTCCATAAGTGATGAACAGAGAAAGACTGTCCTCCATCATTCATGTCCTGGAGCTGGAGCCTGTGGTGGCATGTACACAGCGAATACAATGGCTTCTGCTATCGAAGCAATGGGAATGTCCCTTCCTTACAGGTGAGGCTTTCAGTCCTGAAGACCACATTTATAAATCAACTTCAAACGTTTTCCCAGATTTGTGCTTAATAGAAAGTTATTTCCACAAGAACATTGTAGATCCTAAACTGTAATTGTGGAATGCTTATTTCAAAAGTTCATATATTTGCTTCTTCTTTTTTTTTTGAAGTTCTTCAATACCTGCTGAAGACCCATTGAAGTTGGACGAGTGTCGCTTAGCAGGAAAATATCTTCTAGAATTGCTAAAGATGGACTTAAAACCCCGTGACATTATCACTCCAAAATCACTTCGTAATGCAATGGTTTCCGTCATGGCCCTTGGGGGATCGACAAATGCAGTATTGCATCTAATTGCTATTGCAAGGTGACAGATTGTTATGATGTTTCTTATTATTACCATGGAAAGCAATGGACCGAAGTAATGAATGGAAATGATTTCAGGTCTGTTGGTTTGGAGTTGACTCTTGACGATTTTCAGAAAGTTAGCGATGCGGTTCCATTTCTAGCAGATCTTAAACCCAGTGGGAAGTATGTTATGGAGGATATACATAAGGTAAGGCTTTGGCGAAATCGTTTTGCTTATTACTTATCTGTTTTTTTATTGGTCAGTTTGTAAGTTTTGTTGTTTAATCTACAGATAGGTGGTACGCCAGCTGTTCTCCGCTATTTATTAGAGCTAGGATTGATGGATGGTGATTGTATGACAGGTAGAAATGCTCAAACATTTTATAAACTGACTTAGCAATTTGGATTGATGTGAAATGGCATAACTACGCTTTTGTATCTCTACCAGTGACAGGGCAGACTTTGGCTCAAAATTTAGAAAACGTCCCAAGCTTAACAGAAGGGCAGGTATTTGTAATGTTATTAGTTATCTCATTAGATTCTACCGCCTGTTTCTTCTTGATTATGATGGTTGTTAGTTATACAGGATTCTAATTAATTCTGATAATGTTCCAGGAGATAATTAGACCTCTGTCAAATCCAATCAAGGAGACTGGACACATACAAATTTTGAGAGGAGACCTTGCACCAGATGGTTCTGTAGCAAAAATTACCGGCAAAGAGGGCTTATATTTCTCTGGTAATGTTGGTTCACTCTAGTACCTCCTTTACACTCCATATTTAGCTAATGCTTCTGAATATTAGGGCTTATATGATGGAACTATTTATTTTAGGTCCTGCACTTGTATTTGAAGGAGAGGAATCTATGTTGGCTGCTATATCAGCAGACCCAATGAGTTTTAAGGTAATTTCCTTTCTGATATGAAGTTCATCTCAGGAGCTGGTTATATATCTTTTATCTGATGAAATGTATCGTGTTTCAGGGAACTGTGGTTGTTATCAGAGGAGAGGGGCCTAAAGGAGGTCCAGGTATGCCTGAGATGTTGACACCGACAAGTGCAATAATGGGTGCCGGTCTTGGAAAGGTATGATATGACCAGTATGACTGGGTTAGTGAGACATTTATTAAGTCTGATCAATTTTTATGTTCTAAATTAAAGAACTCGTTATTTTTCCTTTGATATGGTCTGACTATATTATGCTTATGGTAGTGACCTAAATCTTTTTATCTACTTTGTCCATATCCGAGAACACACCTTATATAAAGTGCCAATATGTTGCTATTGGGTGATGCAGGAATGTGCATTACTGACTGATGGTAGGTTCTCTGGTGGGTCACACGGTTTTGTTGTTGGCCACATTTGCCCTGAAGCTCAGGTCTCTCTCTCTCCCTTTTTTTTTTCTCTCTGCCCACTGGCTCCATCAGAGCAAAATTCTAAATTTTGCACTTGCAAGATAAATTTGATAGATCCATGTCCCTCTTCTGGGATATTTTTCTTGTGTATTGAAAAATAAATGCTACTGGGTCATAGTCATATATAGTTTTAGCAAAAAGGAACAAGGGTCAAGGGATCCTGTAATAGTTTGTGGTGGCTCTTATGCAGTTATGATGATTTTGGAATATTTCAAATAATAAAACTGATATTAATGTGATTGGAGAATGTGAAGATAATAATGCTGAAAGCAATTCTCCGGTGTGCTTACTATTTATCTGTGCAGGAGGGTGGTCCGATCGGTCTGATCAAGAACGGAGACATAATCACCATTGACATAGGAAAGAAGAGAATAGACACACAAGTCTCACCCGAAGAAATGAATGACCGTAGAAAGAAATGGACTGCTCCTGCATACAAGGTTAACCGCGGAGTCCTATATAAGGTACTATACGAATCCACTTGTATCTATATAATGTATGTCTCTTTGACATCTGATGGATTAGTTTCTAATGAATGGTTTATGATATTCTAAAAACAGTACATCAAGAACGTGCAATCGGCTTCAGATGGATGTGTGACTGACGAGTAAAGTGAACGATCTAAGAGAGAGTTTTGTGAATGAGCAGCAGAATGTAGTGTACGTTCATGAGGGAATTTGTAAGTTTATTTATTGTAGCTTCTAGATCATGTTACTTTGTGACTGATCATTAGCTATTTGCAGGGTTCGTTTTTAAGATTTTGTTTCTCTTAAATGTCAAAATAAAAACTTGTGATTGTGGCCGAATTCCAAAGAATATAAAGACAGAATAAAGACGGATTTGCATAAATACTTGTCTATGAGATTGAACTTAAGAGCCAATGTGGCAAACCAGCTATGCGTGAATAAGCTTGACGTTCTCTACATGGTTTAGAAAGATGTGAAATCCACTAACCTTAAAGGCTTGGGTTCCTTGGATTTCAAGTCTTTTCATCGTCTTTCTCTCGTTTCTGTAGGAGACAACATAAGGGTCATAAGAATAGTAAAACTCGAGCATGGTAATTAATATTTGATTCGACCAATTTATATCAAGGTGCAAGTATTTGTCTCAAAGGCTCGAGCATGACATCTCACAGAATTGTAAAATCATTCACATTTGAAATTTGATATCAAACTTAAAACAGAATCAATATAAACTAATTAGAAGGCTGTGGACGAGGGAGACGGGACAACCAACGAGGGAGAACATACTGTGAAGCGAGGAGAAGGTTAGGACCACCTTGAAACGATGGGGAAAAGTATCTATGAACGGTCTCCATATACTCGTTGCACCAGTTAAAGCTCAAGGTGCAACCATCCATACACTTCCTCTCGTCTTCGGATTCCTTGTGAAGACTAAACACATGCGTCCTCAAGTTAAACAAGACCATACCTTTCTTGTTTCTGCTCCACAAGTAGATGATCTCAGACTTCAAAGGATGCATCACCACCGGGAAGTAATCGATACCTAGCTTGGTCACAGACGCCAAGCTGGCTTCCCAAAAGAGCTGCCACGCCTCAGGACCATCAGTGTACTTGACCAGCCTCCAAACCCGTACTTTGCGGTTTGCGTTCCCACCAAACTCGTTGAAATACACAATAGACCCTTCCGAGGTAGTGATTGTTCTCCGAAAACGCGGTAACTCGTAATCTTTTCCATTATCGGGGAAATAAATGATACTACACGCATCATGATGACCTCCATAGAAATCGTAAGCTAAAAAAGAACCGGTGAGGTTGGAAAGCCAATGAAGAATCCCATTTAAAGCAATGGACTTGTGATGACTAAACCAATAGGCAGAATGAAGACAAGTCACATTTTTAATTTCCCATTCCCCTGTGTTAGATGAGTAAATCGCAAAATCGACTTGAGCAAAAGTGTGAGCGATCAACCACACAACCTTGTAACTCACAACAATACCACTTTGCATCTTTGTAACCAATCCACTGTCGCTGAAACGCTCGTGGTTCCTTAATTTCTCAACATTTTGAGAAGTGTATTTAGGACGGAGAGGGATTCGAAACCACTCTTGAAACAAAGGATTACCAACGTAATACATAGGAGTTCCAACGCAAGATTCTACGTAAAGAAGGACCAACCCATCGGTACAAGCTAAGACTTGTAGTTTCCTGATTGTGGTCTCGGCAAAGAAACTCACTAAAGATCCGGGAGAACGAGTAAGTCCCCATGTTTTGCATCCATGGTGACCAACGATTTCAAGTGTCAGTTTGTGAGGTCTCGTTTGGATGATTGACCATGAGACTGAGGAAGAGTTGTGAGACATGAAGCAATCTCGGAAGAATTCGGAGTCGATGACCAGTTTCCATTCTTTGCACATTGATCTGAATCTTGCGAGGCTCTTCAATGGAAGTCGCACCAAAACTTCAAAGGTCAATTCTGGTGGTATATTCATTTCTGCATGCAAAAAAAAAAAAGACACATAACCAATGAAATGAAATGCGATACTCAAATTACAAATTAGATTTGTTTTTCTTAAAAACCACATTTATAAGATAAAAATTAAATTAAATTAATCGAATCTACATATAAATATATCAACGATATAATATACGATACTTTTCCCATGCGGACAAAAAAAATGATCGCTTGTTTTGTAAAATGCTTATCGAGAAGAGGTTAAATTGAGTTTGTTGTGATGGTCTAACTAATGGTAGCGAGAGAGAAAATACTATATCTCTTACCTGATTTTCGTTTTTATGATGGGCGGCGATGACAAACAAACTAGGTTAAGTTATCGAGATTATGAAGTTAAATGAAAGAAAGATAACACATATTTATAGAATAACAAAATGGAAAACAATAGGTTAAGGTAACTCAATTAAGTCTTTAATGTACATCTTTTTATATCAACCACTCATTTGTTTTATCCACAATTTGATTAGCCACTGAAGATAAAGAACAATCTATAATGATTTGTATTTTTATTTTTATTTTTATTTTAATAGTAAGAGATTCTGGATCTAGGACTGGAGACCAGAGCATTTAATATTATTTCTTCCCGAGTGATACTCGAACCAGAGACCTTTTTGCCTAAGACTTTGTAACAAAGCTTGATAGGCTCTTAAGTTCTTATCATAATAATAAGAATCATGTGATCATAATTTCGTTATGTTGTATGTGGAGATATATTCATTTTTGTAGATTCCATATACATCCTCTTGTTGAATGGCTCATATACTCTTGTATTTCCCTATCATAGTTTGATGAAGTCTTAACGAGAAGATAAAATATCCAAAACCATACAAGATTCTTGCTTTTGGTAATTATATTTGCTAGGAACAATTTAACTGGTCTATATAATCAACAATTACAAAATCCAGTCAAAAACACACTCATATAACAACTATCTCTCTCTGTTTAAGCTTCCGAGTCTCCTCTATCCATTTGGAACTCTCTAAGTTCAAGGTGTTTCTCACTATACCATTTTTTTGCTCAATCCAATGAAAGAAACATAAGAAAGCTTAGATCTGCATTTCTCTCTGCTCTTTACCAATCAAAGAAAGATGACTTCACATTCTGTAGAGCATCTTGGGATTTTGAGGAGTTTCTTGACAAAGTCATCTTTTGTTGAATGAGACTTCAAACGTAGAGTGAGTTTCTTGAGTGTGGGAGAGTTCTCTAGGAAGTACCATACTAGCATCATCTCTGGAGCAAGTCCACAAATTGGGGCTTTGAATTCAACAAACTCGAGGGACGATAGCAAACACTCAGGCACAGATGAAATACTAACTCGTTTGATCGCCTTGGGAGACAGTTGATGGGAAGAACCAGTCCGTTCCTGTGGAGAATAATGAGACGGGAATAAACACAATGAAACAATATGCAGAAACTTCATAGGGATGATAAACTCATATAGGATTTATAGAATAGCGGACCATCACTAAGATGAGGGATTTCAGATTCGGGATACTCCTAAGAAAGATTGGAAACCATTTCAAATCTGATGCATTGAGAGTAATGTATAGACTGGACATGTAACCGAATTGAGGTAGCTGAACAGATTCTGAGTAATGATGGATGAGCTGAAACCAGAGAGATAAGAATGTTGAGTTAGAAACTTTCACACGATAGGAAAAATGTGAATGTCCAAAACTTGCATTGACATATATATACCTTGAAAGTTTGTGCACATATCGTCATATCTCTGACCCTCGAAATCCAAGCGAGAAACATGTGGATGGTACTTGTTTTTGCTTCGTTAAAGACCCACTTATGAAAACGGAGAGAAATATCGAACTTGGCATCGGACTCCAAATCAGTTAGTATAAAGCTTTTTGATACACAATCATCAGCACAGTAGAGGAGCATCAATCACAACTCCAGGAACAGATTCAAACTGGAGAAAACAAGTTTGTCGGAAACAGAACCTCTTCAGTGACCGAGAGTGCACCCGATAGACTCGTCCATCCATCCATACTACATCAATCTTTAACTCCTCCAGGACAGGGCAGGACGAGACAAGTCTCTCAAAAGTTGTTGGTGTACAAAATCGAACCTCCAAATTAAAGAAGGGAAAAATGAGCCTAAAGGAAGATCTTTATTAATATAACTCGATGTCCGGCTGTTTACAGGATTATCTCTACAGCCGAGCCTCGATTAAGGTGGTACAACGAAAATATGAACTTCACAAGTCAAAGTTGGACTTATGTTTCTGAATACGAATGAGAAGTTTCTATTGCTTTTCTCTGCAGATTTCAGGTACATTCTCATGTCCGTATTTATAGTACTGCAAGGACAGTACATAGTACAGTTTTCTTCCCGATGTGGGACTCTTTCCTGATCAATAACTCCCTGAAGGTGGGCTTCGTTTGGTGCTGGGCCATTACTTCTTCAGACGGGCCGATCCTCTCTTCTCTCGTCCAACGTTGCTAGTCGTGATATGTTGGGCCTTTAATCATGTTGGTGGGGCGAAGCCCATATCCAACAGCAAGATCTTTAGACAAGGTAATGAAACAAACTCAGGATCAACCAAGTTCAGCCTATAGAGTTTGAGAGATACCAATGTCTCACAAACGTAAAGGCTTAGTGGCATCTCACACCCTTGAGTAAGACGAACATGTAGACGTTGGATCTTACGCTTAACAAAGGCATCAATCCATGGTTTGAGATAGGATGCATCATTTCCATCTAAAGATAACTTGAGGCTCTCTATGCATGAAACTCTATCGGAATCGAAAAACCAGTTACCAAAACTCAAAAAGGCATTGAAACTTGAGAACTTCGAAAATGACAATTCCAAATTATGAACCCAAAGCCAGAGAGTTCTCCATCTGGTGGATAAAACGCTTGTCTTCACAGCTTCCTCTGTGGGAAGATGATTAAGAATCTGAGTTAACAAAGGATCTGGTAACTGGAACCTTGCTGGAACCTTGTAGTTTCTCGCGTGTGTATCAGTGTATGTTTGTTTATAAATGAGCTTCTGATACACAAAAGCCCAACAAAGCCCACTAAATCTGGGTAAAATTTGATATTTTGTTAAGAAGCCTATGGGCCCAATACATAATAAAATGCTGTTTCGATTGAATAGAAAGGTTTTACTACCAAATGGCAAATGGTGCATGTATTAACGACGAAGCTAGCTTGTTCTTCTTTTCGACGGCTCTCCTGGTAACATCTTCATGATCCATCCTAGAACCCTTTCTCCTGGTTTGGTTTGTGTCTCCACAACATATCACTATATTTTTACATATGAATCATATATAGTATTGTGATGTGAATTCATGTTTCAGTTTTTCCTTAGTCGTCTTTTTGTTTGTTTGATATCTTCTGATTTTCCATAGTCGTCATCACCACAAAATATCAGCTTTAATAAAGGCTCTAATACGTACGGGCCCTATTGGGCTAGATGTGTTTTTCCTTAACTAAATAACTAAAGTTATAAAAAGTCACCATCTTTTTGTTTTACTTTAATTTGTTCTAACGTAGGGGAGACTCTAGGGTTTATTGGAGTGTCTCTTTCCACCATGAGATCACGGCAGCTGCATAACGTTTCGGAGGATCGAGAAACCCTGTCTCGACGCAATAAGCGATCAAAGACCTCACTCAATGGCCACATCCCAATAGATCTCCTTATCGAGATATTCTTGAAGTTACCTGTGAAATCCATAGCAACATGCCGTAGCGTATCCAAGTTCTGGACTTACGTACTTGGCCGTCAAGATTTCACAGAGTTGTTCTTGACAAAATCTTCTTCTCGCCCGCAGCTCTTGTTCGCATGCGCAAACGACAATGGGTACTTCTTCTTCTCCTCAAATCAGCCTCAGAATCTTGATGAGAACTCGTCTCCTATAGCTGCTTATCCTCTTACACATGTCCCTAAATCCCGTGACTTGGGTCCTCCAATCAACGGCTTGGTCTCTCTTAGAGGTGAGCGGATCTTAAAAGGAAGGATAAGGCCAGTCGATGTGTCGATTATATATAACCCTAGCACGGGAGAATCCTTAACTTTACCCAAAACGAATATGACCAGGAAGAAGATCTATACGGTGACGAGCTTTTTGGGGTATGATCCGATTGAGAAACAATACAAAGTACTTTCCATGAACATGTCATATGAGAAACATCCCAAGTGTGAGGGGTATCAAGTTCTAACACTAGGAACTGGAAAGCTGTCATGGAGAATGATCAAATGTTGCTTAAACTACCAACATCCTCTTAAAAATAGTGAGATATGCATCAATGGTGTTTTGTATTACCTAGCTATGGTCAACGGCTCTTCATGGCCTACTAGGGCAGTTGTTTGTTTTGATATTAGGTCTGAGATGTTCAATTTTATGGAAGTCTATAGAGAACTATCTTATACAACTACTCTGATAAATTACAATAATGGTAAATTAGGTATGCTGATGGGACAAGAGGCTCACAAAACTATCAGTGGAATATGTAGAAGTTTTGAGTTGTGGGTTCTCGAAGACACCGTAAAACATGAATGGTCGAAGCATGTATACTTATTGCCTCCTTTGTGGAAGGATGCAGTTGCAAATACCAGGTTATACTTTGCAGGAATGATTGGTACAAGTGAAATTGTGTTGTTCCGCCCAGATGAGCCTCTTTGCGTTTTCTACTACAATATCGATAGAAACACGATCAAAAGAGTTGGAATCCGAGGATTAGAAGCGTTTAAGTATTTTCGCATCTTTCTAAACCATGTAGAGAACGTGAAGCTTTTTTAAGCATTTAAGTACTTAAACTTGAGATGCAAAATTTGCTCCCAAGAAAATACTTGAGCTAGATGCAACATTGCTAATTTGGCTTTAAGTTCTCATCCTAAAGGATCATAAGATCTTATTTTAGTCCTTATCCTCTTTTTTTATGTGGTTGTTCTCCATTTCATCATACAATATAATATGTGGTTGGAACATCTGCCACCAGAATTCCTCCTCTTCTCGCCTTCTATAGGAAATCATTTGATTGTAATTAATTTGTATTGATTTCGACAAAAAAAAAAAAAGTAAAATTAATTTGTATTGTTGAGGATCATTACATGTTAACTGTTATATGAAGTTTAGTTCTGATTTGATGGAACGACAAATGTTTAGTGTTTACGGATTACAAACTAATCAAACACTTAACTAATAATATATTGAACAAAACATAACCGGTTAATCTCGATGGACGAGTAAACTATATCGGTAATGAAAAATACGATCACTTTTTAATCGTGGAACGTAAAAACAGAGAAAATTTTATCTGATATTGTAGAGATAGTCAGAAAGCCTAGATTCAATATCCATTTTGTTCGAAATACGATTAGTTACTTGAAAGTTTAAAACCTTTACTGTAATCACATGTATTGCGATGGTGATCACTTGTATATATCTCAATACTATATGATAATTGATATTGTGATAATAACAAGCGTACTAGTTAACTTAAAAATAATTAATCGAATCTACGTAGAAATATATATAATATATTTCCATGCAAGACAAAAAAAATAATCGCTTGTTTTGTAAAATGTTTATCGAGAAGAGGTTAAATTGAGTTTGTTGTGATGGTCTAACTAATGGTAGCGAGAGAAAAAATACTAGATCTCTTACTTGAAAACAACATGAATTAGATAAATTACATCTTTTTATATCTTTAATGTACATCTTTTTATATACATCTTTAATGTACATGAAAACAACATGAACTAAATCTTTAATGTACATCTTTTTATATCAACCACTCATTTGTTTTATCCACAATTTGATAAATTACAATCCATAATGACTTGTATTTTTATTTTTATTTGAATTAGTAAGAGATTCTGGACCTAGGCCTCTGTACATCCTCTTAGACTGGAGACCAGAGCATTTAATATTATTTCTTCGCGAGTGATACTCGAACCAGAGACCATTTTGCCTAAGATTTTGTAACAAAGCAGGCTAGTGGCTAGGCTCTTAAGTTCTTAACAAAGCTAGCTAGGCTCTTAATTTCGTTAAGTTCTTAGTTCGGTTTTGGTGGAACGACTAATGTTAAGTGTCTACGTATTATCTACAAATTATATAACTAATCAAACCCATGACTGATAATATATTGAAGAAACACAACCCATTTAATCGATGGCAAAGGCTCGGGCATGACAATTGTATTACTAATACAAGATTATGATCATTAATGGTAATATAACAACAGTAAAATCAGTCACATTTGAAATTTGATTCAAGTACTCAAAAGAGAGAATAATAGACTAAGAAGGCTGCGGACGAGGGAGACGGTGCAGCCAACGAGGAAGAACATACTGTGAAGCGAGGAGATAGTTAGGACCACCATAGTTATGGATAGTCTCCATATACTCGCTGCACCTGTTAAAGCTCAAGGTGCAACCATCCATACACTTGGTCTCGTCCTCGGATTCCTTGTGAAGACTAAACACATTAGTCCTCAAGTTAAACAAAACCATACCTTTCTTGTTTCTGCTCCACAAGTAGATGATCTCAGACTTCAAAGGATGCATCACCACCGGGAAGTAATCGATACCTAGCTTGGTCACAGACGCCAAGCTGACTTCCCAAAAGAGCTGCCACGCCTCAGGACCACCAGTGTACTTGACCAGCCTCCAAACACGTAATCTTCGGTTTCCGTTCTCACCAAACTCGTTGAAGTAGACAATAGACCCATCCGAGGTCGACAATGTTCTCCTAAAACGCCGTAACTGATCATCATCTTTTTCACAATCAGGGAAAGATATGATATGACATGCATAATCATCATGACCTCCATAGAAATCGTAAGCTACAAAAGAAGTGCTGAAATTGCAAAGCCAATGAAGAATCCCATTCAAAGCAATCGGCTTGTGATGACTAAACCAGAAGGAAGAATGAAGACAAGTCGCAATTCGAGCTTCCCACATGCCAGTATCAGATGAGTAAATCAAAAAGTCGATGGTTGTACTATTGCGAGGGAACAACCACACAACCTTGTAACTCACAACGGCACCACTCTGCATCTTTATAACCAATGCACTGTCGTTGAAACGCTGGTGATTACGTATTCTCTCAACACTTTGCAAATAGAAGTAAGAAGGGAGAGGGATTGGACACCATTCTTGAAACAGAGGATTACCAACGTAATGCATTGGAGTTCCATAGCTAGTTTCTGTGTAAATAAGGACCAACCCATCGGTACAAGCTAAGACTCGTAGTCTCTTGATTGTGGTGTCGGCAAAGAAACCCACTAAAGATCCTGGAGAACGAGTAAGTCCCCATGTTTTGCATCCATGGTGACCAACGATTTCAAGTGTCAGTTTGTGAGGTCTCGTTTGGATGATTGACCATGAGACTGAGGAAGAGTTGTGAGACATGAAGCAATCTCGGAAGAATTCGGAGTCGATGACCAGTTTCCATTCTTTCCTAACTGATCTGAATCTTGCGAGGCTCTTCAATGGAAGTCGCACCAAAACTTCAAAGGTCAATTCTGGTGGTATATTCATTTCTGCATGCAAAAAAAAAAAAAAAAAAACACATAACCAATGAAATGAAATGCAATACTCAAATTACAAATTAGATTTGTTTTTCTTAAAAACCAAATAAGATAAAATGTTTAAATATAATAATCAAACCTCATTAAAAAAAAGTGATTCATGACTTCAAAAAATGAAAAACTAATTAATTGAATCTATATGTAAATATATCGATAATATAATATACAAGATTTTTCCGTGCGGACAACAAAATCGATCGCTTGTTAGTAATCAAATATTTATTGAGAAGAGTTGAATTTAAGTTTGTCGTGATGATCTCTTACCTGATTTCGTTAGAAAGGAGAAAAAATCATAACAAATGAAGATTTTTACGGTGGGCGGCGGCAACGAACAAAGTAGGTTATCTTATCGAAACTATGAGGTTAAACAAAAGATTACACATATTTATAGAATAACAAAATAGGATTATGGTAACTCAAAGTCTCTAATATACATCTTTTTATATCAACCACTCGTTTGTTTTAACCCAATTCTGATTGGTTACTGAAGATAAAGTGTAATCCACAATGGCTTCTAAATGTTTTAAATTTTAGATTAGATTAGATTATCATTAGATACCAGATAGTTCCTCTTGTTGAATGGCTCATATACTCTTAGATCAAATTGTGTGTGTGTAATCACCTAATTGTACTTCGGACTGAAATGAACAGTATTTGAACATAACCGATAGTGTTAACACTTGTATTTCATAGTTTGATCAAGTCTTCAATTTAAAACGAGAAGATAAAATATATCCGAAACCATACAAGATTTTTTCTTGGTAAATTATATTTGCTAGGAGGAACACTTTAACTTGGCTATATAATCAACAATTACAAAATTCAGACAAAAACGCACTCATATAACAACTACCTTTCTCTCTGTTTAAGCTTCCGAGTCTCCTCTATCCATTTGGAACTCTTCAAGTTCATGGTGTTTCTCACTATACCATTTTTGCTCAATCCAATGAAATCCAAAATTTTGGATCAAAAGAACCAAATGAATTCTTCCAAAACTAAAGGAGAAGAAGCAATCCATGGCTGTGCCCGGGATATACAGAATGGCAACAAGGGTCACGACTGAGCAAGCCATCCATGCATTAGAGAAGCTTGCTTGTCCTTCTTTTCGACGGTCCTCCTGGGAACATCTTCATGATCCATCCTAGAACCCTTTCTACCACCTAAAGAGAGAGAGAGATATCATTAAACTGTGGTCTTTCTCAGATTGAACTTTATAAACTCTGAACACAGAGAACATGAGAGAGTACCTCATCGCCTTCATCTGCAATCGGTGTTCTCTCTTGAACAACATGAGTGTCCGGCTGCTGCTTTTCTGGTGAAACATTGTCTATGGCCATCTTCTGCGCTGTTACAAGCTCTAACCTTTGCGTCTGCGCTTCAAGTTTTCTGGATAACTCTTTGTTCAGCTCCTATGGTTATGAAACATGAGAAATATAAATGATTTGGGGATACAGAATAAACACACAAACAGTAAAACGTAACTTATAAAAGACCCAGAGAAAATAAGGAGCGCAGGGACCAGCATGGAAAAAAAAAAGAGTATAAGAAGAAGACAAGGCCTTGGATTTTGAGTCTATGAGGACTCGGAGTACCATATAGAAAGCTCAGCCAGAGAACTTATGCATGATGTTATGGTGACAGAAAATTCTTACTCAAGTCAAAGAAGACATGTTTTTAGCCCCATGAATTTATGTTACTGTACCTGCACATGCGCACTTCGAGATAACTCAGATGACAGTGCTTGCACCAGTTCTTCCTTCTCAATTGCCAACTGCAGCCGAAGAAACAAAATAATCATCACGTTATTATCCAGATTGAGAAAATGATAGCACCTTGAGAATTAAAAAGTATTGCTTCTCACAGCTAAAGAAAACATCAAATCAATCATCCATAAAAACTACCTCAGCAATCAGCGTATTAATGTTATGAATCACTCTCATCTGATCAGCTGGGACGCTCAATGAAAAGCCTTCAAGAGTTAATTGTCTAGTTTCAGGAATGATAGCTGTATTAGATGAATCACTTTCGAGCAGAGTAGTAGAATCTGTTTCCTGGTTGGAGCTCTCTGGCGTAGTATCTGAGATTGCTGCACGAAGAATCCAAAGAGTCAGGGGACTGGTTAGAAGTCAAAGATTAAACTTGAAACTTTTTATCTAAGGTTTGCCGAAGATGCAAATGTATGAGTTTAGACATCCAAAATACGCTTCAGATTTCTTAAATAGTGTGCAAAGACCATTACCAAGACCTTCTGTAGAGGTTGACACGTTCTTTCTGCTAGTTGAGTTTTTACTCAGATCAGTGGATTTTCCACCAGATGAAGCTTTCTGCACCATAGTTTGTAGGACCTTCTTCTCTGCAACAGTAGATGCAGAAAATAAGCTAATGCATTGTTCAATCACATTACTCCTTAGAGGAGTAGATTTCAATGTGCATACCTTCCTGAAGAGCTTTAATAGTAGATTGTAAATCTTGACGATCTTTCTCTAAGCTCTGCAATTTTTTCCTATTGAAGTTGATAGGTAAGATAAAATAGAACCCAGAAAGCCATAAAAGTTACAGACTGAATCCATAGGGAGTTTTCCAGTATCCCACGGTTCTTTTTGGATCAAACATCATGTAAAGGTGAAGTTACGGACATGAATAGAATACAGTAAAGAGCCTACTTGTAAGATAACATTTCTGTTTGTGCCTTCTCCAGTTCCCTCTCCAGCTTTAACTCATTAGATCTGAGTCTGAGAGCCTAATATATGTTCCAAGAAAAATCCAAGCTAAACAGGTAAGCATCTGAAGGTAGACGAAACAGATATTTCACAGCTGAAATATTCAAAAACTAAACTAAACATGTCACTGCACACTTTTGCAGCTAAGTAAGCCAAAAATGTTAGTTGTTTTTTCAAATTTAATGTTATTGTAAGACATAACATCCAAAGCCAAATACCTTATCTTCCAAACTGATGACTTCAGAAGCCAGTATTTGGGAACGCTCATCAGCAGCATTACATTCTAGCTGCGCGTTTGCATACTCAACCCTGACAGACTCAAGTTCGCCCTGGACAGAATTAGTGTTAAATCAAGTAACAGCTTTTAAAGTAATCTAGAAATAGCTCCAGTGCATGAAAGAACATGGCATGCAATTACTCATCCAGAATCATACTCCAATTTTTAGTTTTGTAAGTAAACATCAAACAATCTAATAGTACAGGGATGTAGAAAAATGCAATATCATGCTTTAATAAAGTATACTGTTCGATCATATACAACTGGAATTTGGTGACTGTATAGGCAGTTAATACTTACCATTTGGGCTTGGATCTGTTGATATAGCCTCTCCATGTCATCTTTTAGTTGGTTGACAAGACCTCTCTGTATGAGATAGAAACGAGAACAAGTATTACATAAAACATTGGGAGGATTTGTGACTATTATAAAGCTCAGTGGACACCATGTCTTATAGCAAACAATATATAACATCATGCATTCTCAAAAGTAGACAAGCCCAGTAAATGTCAACTAGGTAGACATCCTGAAGCACCTTCTCCAAACACATAGTCTAACACTGTGTGTTTTCGCAACAAAGTCTAAACATGGTTTAATTCAAGAGCATAACGCTTTAACGAAAGACTCAAATCACATCCATCCACATCATGAATAATAAATATTCTTATATTTCCATTTCCCAAGGATCCTAAAACCACATGACAGTATACTCTTGCTAATAATTAAGCATGATAAAATGCAAATAATTAGTCATCTACTATAAGTGGTCAAGATTGTTTTCTAGTACAAAAATCAGAGTTGGCCAGTATTCAGCTAGGATGCCATAAGCTTGCATGTACCTGCTGGTTATAAGTGTCTGTCATTGAAGAATTCTCTGATGCTAAGGATTCTGCCAGTGCACGTGAAGCATCAAGATCCCTTTGCAGTGAAAACTTTTCTTGTGTTAAATCCTCAATATGCTGCAAGTGAAAAATGAAACTGTAGCTCAGAAAAGTCACAGGACAAAGGGTGTACAAAGACGAACAGTGTTAGCTAACATCCTAAAGAAAAATCAAAGAGCAATCCAAGACAAGGTAAGAAGATTATGATCCAGCCAGCGAGAGGCATCCACTCAATATCTTTGACGATTTGGTCGTCTTTATATAACATCAGATCAATTCCCCACTTAGTTCTTCTAAATGAGAAGACCATACTAAGTAGCAATTGACAATACATTAACAAAATAAAAGATGGTGCAAGAAATAAGTATCTTACCTGTTCCAGAGCAGTAAAATCATCATTTTGTTTTGGCATAGAGAAATCAGTAAAACCTGGCATTACTCCATTGGCAGCAGGATATAAAGAACTCCGAAACTTTTCAAATGGATTAGGATAATCAGATGCTCCGCTTGTCAAAGATGATGGTCCATTACTGTCTCTTCTCCCTGATATATAAGATGGCCCAAAACCATCACTGCCAGATAGTTGGGAACCACTGGATGTAACCAAATCCGCTTGTATCTCAGGGTGTTGATATTGAGTCTCTGGAGCTCTTGATATATTGAGGGAATCAAGGAAAGACGGACGAGATCTCTTCACAGTTGCTTCACTCTTAGCTGAGTTTAATGGTGAAGAGCTTGTGATATTCACACTGAAATCTGAAGGTTCAGAAGGTCGAGATGATGTGTCTGGAGAATTAAACAAATAACTGCTTGACAAAGTTGGCTTCTGCACAATGCTACCTCCTAGTTCACCACTTCCCTGTTGGTTTTTGGCAACTTCGTCAAAAGACCCTGCCATCCTGGTAGTAGGTTGTAGAGAGTCTAGCAACAAAAACCGTAATGATAAATTAGGTTGTTGCCTTTAAGGAACAAAAAAGAAGGAGGGTTAGGACAAAATACATTACTACATTAACCTCATATGATAGCCACGTACCTTTTCTGGATGAGGTTAATCCACTGCCGTGAATGAAACCATCCATTTGCATTGAGGTTCCAGAAAAAAGAGATGCAGTTTCTCTTAGAGTAGAAGCACGATCAAAACTTTCACTCGATTGCTTGTCTATATTGCTATAAGGTACAACTTCAGGCCTAGTATTCACTGTTAAGTCCTTCGATGAACCTATCAACTCTAAGCTATTAGAAAAATCAACTTTGCCCACTGATTCCTGACCATCATCTTGTCTACTTCTTTCTTTGCTTCCATCATCCATTGCTGTATTCGAAAATGATAAATTATATACATCTTTGGTATGGGTTTCATTTGAGGTAGATTCAGCAGATTGCTTGAGAGGTCCATTAGAGATAGATGCACCAGCTCCATCTGAATCTATGACACTTTGTTGGCTATTATCAACAGGTTGTGTATTCTGTGATGCCTTTTTAGCTTTTTCTGCTGCTTTTCGTTTACGAAACTGCTCAAGCTGAAAATCCAGAAATTAAACGATAAGAAACACACAATTTTACGCATTCATCTTTAAAAAAAACAAGCTTTTTGTCGAATAAATCTCAATTCTGATTGCATGCGTTAGGACATCAATCTCAATTCCAATATAAACAACCCACCTAAAAAAAATGATCAATTGACTCAGCACCGACAAATTTTAGGGGCAAATTCAAAGTAACGAGAGAATCAAACAAAAGATGATGATTATGATGATGATGATCTACCTTACGGCGTCCAGCTTCAACGTCCTCTTGCCTCCGGGAACTAGTAGCTGATGCCATTGAAAAATACTCGAAATCTCGCAGAGGGAAATGTTCCCTCTCCAATTGCTTCAAATCAATGCTTTTTCAATTACCATTGAATCCGTTTTAGCCAAAGCCATTCCCGGAAATCGCCGTTGTTATGATTGAGGAGAAAACTCAAATTTCAAAAAGCCCAGATCCTGACGCACAGATCGAGAAGATATCGTTGAAATTTCGGGGTGGAGGAAACAGATGGAGATCTCGAGAAAACAAGTTCAAAAATCGATGGAATTGTCAAACAAAGAAATCGAAATTAGGGTTTTCGATCTGAAGGAGAGGAGGACGAAGTTCAAATATTAATTTTGTTCGTCAGATCTCTTTTTAACAGATCCCTTTCTTTTTATTTTCCCCTTCTCTGCTTTGAATTAAACGTTTTTACTCGTTTTTTTTTTTCTTTGTTTGGTTGCAATTTTTTTTTAACGTTCACTCATTGTTTGTTTGGTGAAATTTAGATTTCATGTAGCTTTTGATTTTAAAAATGTATAAGAAGTGTGTAATGTATTTGTTCATAGTCTGTTGTATTTTTTGAAAAATAAGAGAGAATGTTTAGGTAGTAAGAAAATTAAGAGAAAAAAAAATGGAGAGAAATGAGTCGTGATGGACACATATGACAGGTAAAGAAAATAAATAGGAGCATCCATGTGGCCCGTGGAACATGACGACAGCCCACCAAATTACTCATGTTTTTAAAGAGAGAAATTGACAAATTTTAATATCAATAGAAGCTTCAAATTCCTCTACTTTAGGACAACTAAAAGAGCAAAGTAATGAAGAAAAAAAGTGAAGCAAGGTCAACCTTTTGGTATCATCTAGGTGTTTATTATGGGGTTTGGTTCACTTTTTTGTTTGCATTGTTTGGATTTTGGATTTCTTTTGGAGTTCTATTTCATATTATCAGTTTTTATCTTTGCGTATTTAAGAAACTTTTACTGAGGTAAAATATTACACAAATTGCCACTGATTTTAGAGAACAAATTCAATTTAAAAAACTCGAAACACCGATTTGTTTTGTAGAGCTGAAGCAAACCTAAACCAAAAACCTAATCCAACCGGAACCATTTAATTACCGTTGGTTTTCTTTGGTTTGGTGTGGTTCAGTTTGATTAGATTCAAGGATATTTAGATCAAGCGATATAATTTTATTTTATTTTTTGGTTAAACGCTATATAAAATTTGACATGTATATTATGGCAAAATCACAAATGCTGGTTATCAAAAGATGAAAAAATGAAATCTGTTTCTTTGGGGCAAAAAATATTACAGAAATTAAATTGGAAAATGAGATTAACGACTTTTTTTTTTTTTTTTTTCGTCAAATGAGATTAACGATTTTTAAGTTTGAAATGAAAGTTAAACCCTAAAGAGGCCTAAAACCCTAAAAGGCTCATATAGTAACTAGCAGCTGCTTCTAGACTCTTCTCCTTCGCTTATTAAGCCCTCTCAACTCTTCTTCTCTCTCTCTCTCTCTCTCCGCCTGTTCTCCATTGATCTAATCTAACTCGCTCATCAGAATCATCTCTTCATCGTTAATCCTCTTCCTTCTCACTCACCATGTATCGTTTCGCTTCTAACCTCGCCTCCAAGGCAAGGTAATGAACTCACTTTCTTCGTGTTTTTTATTCACTCTCATTGGAAGCTAATGAGGAATTAAATCGATTTGGGTTTTGATCTACTCTCTTCAAATTCATCTGGGCTCTCGAAATCTACTAGCTTAATCCCGATTCTGAATTGCCAGTTCTGATAATAAAAATGGTGTCTTTATTGTTCTCTGTTCTTCAGGATTGCTCAAAACGCTCGCCAGGTTTCCAGCAGAATGAGCTGGAGCAGGAACTATGCAGCGAAAGAGATTAAGTTTGGTGTTGAAGCTCGAGCTTTGATGCTTAAGGGTGTTGAAGATCTTGCTGATGCTGTTAAAGTCACCATGGGTCCCAAGGTACTCTTTTTCTTCTACACATTTTGATTTGATTTGGACATGATTTGGCCAGAGGTTCCTTCCTTAGCATGTGATTTGGGTGACCGGTTGATTCTGTATCGAATTTGGTCTAAGACTTTCTGCTTTATGTGATTCTAATTTTGAAGGGACGTAATGTTGTGATTGAGCAAAGTTGGGGTGCTCCTAAAGTGACAAAAGATGGTGTTACTGTTGCCAAAAGTATTGAGTTCAAAGACAAAATTAAGAACGTTGGTGCTAGTCTTGTGAAGCAGGTTGCAAATGCTACTAATGATGTTGCTGGTGATGGTAAGATATTTCATTTTGATTGATTATGCGGTTCATAGTTGTAGAAACTTTGCAAAACTATGTACCAATGCTTGTTTAACTTGTCATGCAGGTACTACTTGTGCTACTGTCCTCACCCGGGCTATATTTGCCGAAGGATGCAAATCAGTTGCCGCAGGAATGAATGCAATGGACTTGCGAAGAGGTATTTCCATGGCAGTTGATGCTGTGGTGACAAACCTTAAAAGCAAGGCTAGGATGATCAGCACATCTGAAGAGATTGCTCAGGTTGGAACCATTTCTGCTAATGGAGAGAGGGAAATTGGTGAACTTATTGCCAAGGCTATGGAGAAGGTTGGCAAAGAAGGTGTTATCACAATCCAAGTAAGTAAATCGCCGAATGATTGCTCATGTTGCTACTTATATATTGGTCAAAACATAATTCTGACGTGGGTATAATGCATTGCAGGATGGAAAGACATTGTTTAACGAGTTGGAAGTTGTAGAGGGGATGAAATTGGACAGAGGTTATACTTCACCATACTTTATCACTAATCAAAAAACCCAAAAATGTGTAAGTTTTTTACTCCCTGCTCAATTAAGTTTCTTGATGTGTCATATCAATTATAGAAGTTACTGAATTGGAATTAATCTATGTAGGAACTAGACGATCCTCTCATTCTTATCCACGAGAAGAAGATCTCAAGCATCAACTCTATAGTGAAAGTGTTGGAGTTGGCTCTGAAGGTATGTCTACTTTATCTTTATAGTAAATCTGTAATCATTTTCTCATGTAAATGCTGTGTGAAAGGCATCTGATGTGGTTTCTGTTGTCCAAATAAAATCTTACAGAGGCAAAGACCACTATTGATTGTTTCTGAAGATGTGGAAAGTGATGCTCTTGCAACTCTTATCCTTAACAAGCTCCGTGCCGGAATTAAGGTTTGAACAACAGAAGCTCTTACTACCGTCTCCTGACTTTTAGCTATGACTTCTTTGCTTTTAGATTAATAGTTTCCTCCCTGCAGGTCTGTGCCATCAAGGCCCCTGGGTTTGGAGAGAATAGGAAGGCCAATTTGCAAGACCTTGCTGCCCTTACTGGTGGAGAGGTAGTACATTTGTTGTGTAATGTGTTAGTCTTGTCAACAATGGAATATTATTGACTTAGCTTGATACAGGTTATCACAGACGAGCTTGGCATGAATCTGGAGAAGGTGGACCTAAGCATGCTAGGAACCTGCAAAAAGGTAGCCTTTGAAACCTTAACTGATATAGACATGGTGGCTCTTAGTATGAACTAGATTTGGCTATTACATTCTCAGCATATCCTTGTTGGATTGTAAGTGTAGTTGAGACTTGTCTGGCTATTTGTATAGGTTACAGTCTCCAAGGACGACACTGTTATTCTTGATGGGGCTGGCGACAAGAAAGGAATTGAGGAAAGATGTGAACAGGTAATTTTTAACCTTATACCCTGATAAATTGGTTAGTAATAAAATTTGTATGCAAGAAATTATGAAGTGTATGAAAGTAGTTCGTTCTAATTGCTTGGTATTGCAACTAACAGATTAGGTCAGCAATTGAACTGAGCACCTCAGATTATGACAAGGAAAAACTGCAAGAAAGGTTGGCTAAGCTCTCTGGAGGTGTTGCAGTGTTGAAGGTTAGTCCATGTTATAATGTTTTGGGAGTCTTAGAATCATAGCAGCCTGGTTGTAAGTGTCTTGTTATAACTTCTGGAGCTAATTGTGTTTAGATTGGAGGAGCAAGTGAAGCTGAAGTTGGTGAGAAGAAAGACAGAGTGACAGATGCTTTGAATGCCACTAAAGCAGCAGTTGAAGAGGGTATTTTACCAGGTATGTCTCTTCCAGTGAGGAAGACTCTTTGATATAGTGCTAAAAAGTTTGCTATGTGCTAAAGAAACAAATCAAAACACTTGCAGGAGGAGGTGTGGCTCTTCTATACGCAGCAAGAGAGTTGGAAAAACTTCCAACAGCCAACTTTGACCAGAAGATTGGTGTCCAGATTATTCAGAACGCATTGAAGGTTTTCTATTCTTTAGAACTAAAATCCTCTGATCTGATAATTGATGACAAGAAATTGTTTTAACGAGTTTTGGTTTACCAGACTCCTGTTTACACAATCGCTTCAAATGCTGGAGTTGAAGGTGCTGTTATTGTTGGCAAGCTCTTGGAGCAAGATAACCCAGACCTCGGTTATGATGCTGCTAAAGGTGAGTTTCACAATCCATCATCACTTCACTTTTGTTCTCTCTGAAGATTGCATTTAGCTAACTGTGGAGAACAAACTAGGTGAATATGTGGATATGGTGAAAGCTGGAATCATAGACCCTCTGAAAGTGATCAGGACAGCTTTGGTTGATGCTGCGAGGTAAATAAAAAGCGAACACCCTAACTAACAATGTTCTTCTTCATTTCGATATATGAGTCTTAAGCTAAAACTGTATACTTGCGTTGTTGGCAGTGTGTCATCTTTGTTGACGACAACGGAAGCTGTAGTGGTTGATCTTCCGAAAGACGAAAGCGAGTCAGGAGCAGCAGGAGCAGGCATGGGTGGAATGGGAGGCATGGACTACTAGATCCACTAAATTCTGTCTTTTGTTTTCACCAATCACCATCTTAACTTGAGAAGAGAGATACGATTCTTTTAGGAGTTTTAGTCTTCGTCTTTGCCTTATTGTTGCTCAATAACCTCAAAAGTTTTACAATAAACAGAGCACACTTGGCAATGTTACGAGACACACTATTAGCATCAACAAATTTTCCTAAGGCATCATTTGTGTTTGTCATTGCTTCTGGTTCAGGTCTGGTACTCCAACAATAAACCGACCCTTCAAATTACAGTATTTATATATATACCCAAGTTTCATCGTAGTTAAACCAAGATTTAGCAAAATTAAGCAACCACTAACTGAAATGCACCAAAAAAACGAAAACCACAAAATCCAAATTACCATGAAATCGAACTGAAATATATTCCGGTTATATACATTGACACAAACCGAAGATAACCAAACTATTTTCAGTTATAATTCATCTCCGGTTAGCATCTTTGATGTTGTCGAGTGTCGACCATGGCATTGCGTTTCCCGCCTCGTCTCCTCTCTCAGCTGAAGCTATCTCGGCGTCTGAATTCTCTCCCGGCACCGGTATCTGAAGATTCCGAAGACGAATCTTTAAAATTCCCATCCAATGATCTTCTTCTCCGAACGAGTAGCAATGATCTCGAGGGCAGTTATATTCCCGCCGATAGACGTTTCTACAACACGCTGCTGAAGAAATGTACAGTCTTTAAGTTGCTCATTCAGGGAAGGATCGTTCATGCTCATATCCTTCAATCTATCTTTCGTCATGACATTGTTATGGGCAACACTCTTCTCAATATGTATGCTAAATGCGGAAGTTTGGAGGAAGCTCGTAAAGTGTTCGAAAAAATGCCTCAGAGAGATTTTGTTACTTGGACTACTTTGATTTCTGGTTACTCGCAGCATGATCGACCTTGTGATGCGTTACTTTTTTTTAATCAGATGTTGAGATTTGGATATAGTCCCAATGAGTTCACTTTGTCTAGTGTGATCAAAGCTGCTGCAGCTGAGAGAAGGGGATGTTGTGGTCATCAACTTCATGGGTTCTGTGTAAAATGTGGTTTTGATTCGAATGTTCATGTTGGTAGTGCTCTTCTTGATTTGTATACTCGCTATGGTCTTATGGATGATGCACAATTAGTCTTTGATGCGCTTGAGAGCAGGAATGATGTTTCTTGGAATGCTCTGATTGCTGGTCATGCTAGGAGAAGTGGTACAGAGAAAGCTCTGGAGCTTTTTCAAGGGATGCTTAGAGATGGTTTTAGACCTTCCCATTTCTCATACGCTAGCCTCTTTGGTGCTTGTTCCAGTACAGGGTTCTTGGAGCAAGGGAAATGGGTTCACGCTTATATGATTAAATCCGGTGAAAAGCTTGTGGCCTTCGCGGGAAACACTCTTCTTGACATGTATGCAAAATCAGGAAGCATCCATGACGCGAGGAAAATATTCGATAGATTGGCTAAAAGGGATGTGGTGTCTTGGAACTCGCTGCTGACTGCTTATGCCCAACATGGATTTGGAAAGGAAGCAGTGTGGTGGTTCGAGGAAATGAGGAGGGTTGGGATTCGCCCCAATGAAATCTCGTTTCTCTCTGTGCTTACAGCTTGCAGCCATTCTGGTCTTCTAGATGAAGGATGGCATTACTATGAATTGATGAAGAAAGATGGGATAGTTCCCGAGGCTTGGCACTACGTCACAGTCGTAGACCTTCTTGGGCGAGCCGGTGATCTTAATAGGGCACTGAGATTCATTGAAGAAATGCCAATAGAACCCACTGCAGCCATCTGGAAAGCCCTGCTTAATGCTTGTAGAATGCATAAGAATACGGAATTGGGAGCTTATGCGGCTGAGCATGTATTTGAACTTGACCCTGACGACCCTGGTCCCCATGTAATACTATATAACATCTATGCATCTGGTGGCAGATGGAACGATGCTGCGAGAGTGAGAAAGAAGATGAAGGAAAGTGGAGTGAAGAAGGAACCTGCTTGCAGTTGGGTAGAGATTGAGAATGCAATCCACATGTTTGTGGCAAATGATGAACGTCATCCACAGAGGGAGGAGATTGCTCGGAAGTGGGAAGAGGTTTTAGCAAAGATCAAGGAGTTGGGATATGTGCCAGACACTAGCCATGTAATAGTCCATGTGGATCAACAGGAGAGGGAAGTGAATTTACAATATCATAGTGAGAAAATTGCGTTGGCGTTTGCGCTTCTCAACACTCCTCCTGGATCAACTATACACATCAAGAAGAACATCCGTGTTTGTGGGGATTGCCATACAGCAATAAAGTTGGCGTCAAAGGTGGTTGGGAGAGAAATCATTGTGAGAGATACTAATCGGTTCCACCATTTTAAGGATGGTAATTGTTCTTGCAAGGATTATTGGTAGTAACCACTGAAGAAGTCAAGTGGCTTCTGCTGGTGTGTGGAGAAAAGGCCAGTCGTTGAGAATCAATGGTTGTCACTGTAGCATCCATTCTCTATCTGGTGGTTAGAGGTATTGATCAAGATTCAAATAAGGAGAAAGGCCTAGTATTGGATATGTGCTACAAGAGAGTGGGCCGAACATATGAGAAGTCTATGAAGAGCTTCTAGAAGAAGTGAAGGCACACAAATATCTCTTGTAGCCGTTGAAGAGGACTCACGAGTGTCTTTAGCAACATGGTCAACCAAGGATCAGTCGCTCTCATCATCAAGACCAAGGAACCTCTTCTCTTATGTCTCTTTCAGTCTTACGTTAATTGTAAACGGCCATATTCCCTTTGTGTGTCTTTAAAAGCATTGTAAACACACAAAGGTTACTATCTAATTCTATCAACATGATTTGGTCATTTTCTCTCATATACAAACTCTCTTGTTCTTCATAACTCTCTTACTCTTTAATACAATTCCGCATATTCTTTCAAGAGGTTTCTACCACCTTGATTTGGTTGCTGGAAGTGCTAAAGAAAGTGAGGTGTGGACAATATGCAGCAGAGCAGTTGGAAAAGCTTCCAATAGCCAAGTTTGACCAAAAGATCAGTGTCTGCAGATCATTCAGAATACATTGAAAGTTAGCAATTATCTAAAACGAAGACCATCTGATCTAATGATCATAAACAGGAAGTTGTTTAATGGGATTTGGTTTGCCAGACTCTTGTTAACACAATTGCTTCAAATGTTGAACTTGAAAGTGCTGTTTTGTTAGCAAGCTCTTGGAGCAAGATAACACCTACCTCGGTTATGACTTATGATGCAGCTAAAAGGTTAGTTGTGTTCACAATCCAACATCACTTCACTTTTGATTTATCTGAGATTGTCCTTAGCTAACTCTTGATGAAAACTAGGTCAAAGCTGGAATCATTGACCCTCTGAAAGTGATCAGGACGGCTCTGGTTGTAGTGTTTGAGCTTCCCAAAAGACCAAAGCGAGTCAGCAGGAGGCAATGGGAGGCATGGACTATAAGATCACTAAACTCTCTTTCTTTCACCAATTGGCTTAAACCTAAGAAATGAGATACGATTCTTTTAGGAGTCTTTTGTCTTTGATTTTGTTACCCAATAACTGATTTCACAATAAACAGCACACTTGGAAATTTTATGAGACCAAAAGCATCATAATTTTATAAGGTATCATTGTGTTGCTTTCATGGAATGGCTTCTTTGTTTCTAAATTAGTAGATGTATCAGTACCCCAAACTCAGTTATTAATTTTGTCAAACAAAGAACGAAACAAGACTTCTACAATTTATAGTCAACATGGTAACATCTTACATGAGTTGATATACTAAACTGTTTGGATTACAGTAGATATGATGAAGCTGTTTGGATTATTAGCAGACATGAACATTCAAATCATCGACCTTTCCTGCTCTTCTTTACTGTAGCACACTCCGGGCAGTACCATTTCCCCTTGGGTTGTTCTTTCAGACCGACGCAACCGAAATGGAACCACTCAATCTTGCACTGCATTGAATTTTATTTTCAGTCTTAAAGAGTGTCTCACAATGTGAAAAGAGACATTAGTTTCAAGAAGCCATACCGCATTGTTGTCACACGCAACCATCTCGCCAAAGCTAACTTGGTTGCAGATGCAGTAAGTTGGTTCGTTTGGATCCACAGGCAGATCCAGATCCATATTACTTGAAGTCATCCCAGTTGATGCTGCTGCTGTTGACGCTGCTGTTGCTAGCCTTGTCCTGTCACAACATTAAATGGATGGTTTCATTGGACCTAAGCTTGCTGAGGTTTAGGCGATGTAATTTATTGAGCAACATATGCTAATGATATAAAAGATGAGGCTGAAAGCCACCTACTTTTTTCGCCCTCCTCTTCCACCTTCACCAGCATTCCCGGCTTTCCCGTTGTTCTCCAGTTCTAATGTCGCAGCGGCAGCTTCTTTCTCTGATAGAAACCACACAGTTTTATGTTTATTACTGAATAAGATAAGAGAGAAGCTCAAGCTTTAAAAACACTAAGACAAGAATAACAGCAAGCCAAAAAATGACCTTTGCGGATCACTTCGTCGGATTTTTTCATATACTGGTCAAGTTGCTGAACATGCATATCCACCTGAAGCAATATATCATCTGAAAAATAATGACTTTAAGAAATATCAAAAATTCCACAAGGCTAAAACTGAACTGCTAACTTAAGCTACACAAATCCGAGGTCAGACACCATAACAGAGAAGTGTCCTCTTAAAGAGACAAGGAAAAAAAAACTTCATAACCATACCAGATCATATGCCTGCATAGCCAGTGTGACTTTCTCGTCAGCAATCCGGACACTGTGTTTCTGTTCATCAAGTGCTTCCTCTGAGAACTTTGTAAGAGAGGTATTAGGTGTGATATTTCCAGCTCTGCCCCTTCTTATATCCTCTATTTCTTTTTCACAGCGTTGTTCATTTTGTCGTTGGTTTTCTGCTTAAACCACAAAAGACACAAACAAAGATGAAAGCAATCCACATAACAAATCAACAAAGTGCATATATAGATGCTTTACAAAGTCTTACTTTATACTAAAACCCAGCAAACAACTCATCCGAAAACAACAAACTATGCAGCACATGAACTACAACGAAATGGGTTTAGTCTAATGACTAAAGATCATGTCTGCGGTACCCCTTTTCTAACAAATTACTAATCAGTGAGGATACATAATGACAACAATGATGCCTTAATCTGCTGTAAGTACGACTCTATTGATTGTTACCTTGCAAACTTTTATCCAAATCGCGCAGGAGAGCATATTTCTTCTGCAAAACATGGGCCAGCGAAACAAGATCTGCACATAGATATCAAGAAAGAGTTGCTTCATTATTCTCGATTGAACGAGGTCAAATATTGTCTGATATCCTAAGGAAGAGTAAACCATGACAGAGATGCAAATAACCAAAACCAAGAACCCAAAAACAATGCACACACTATGATGGATATTAGAACTGTTCCTGCTAGATAACAACAACAGAGCTAATTTCACATCAACACTAAAAAAGCTTCTTACAGTAGAACTCTTTACATGTTCAGACAAAAACAATGATTTTTTGATATTCTTGAACCAACAGTTACAGTCATCTATATGCTATGCTACATTTCAAGCATGTAGAAAGTAGAAACCCATAGTATAATTCAGAGATTCCTGATTCAATATTTGCGCAAGCAAAAATTGAAGCAGACAAACATTTTGGTTATGACAAGAACCAGCGAGAAAACACACAAATCAATCTAAGTTAGTGAATCACTCTCTCGTCAATATTGCAACAAAGGTAATGATCAATCTAAAACAACTTGCGGGAAAATCGAATTAGCTAACGTAAGAAGGCGAGCAGTTTCACGATTCGTTGATCACAGTAAAGAATAAACACGATTCGAGAGAGATACGATTTTGCTTACTAGCTTCAAATTCCTCGGCGAATGACATTTGGGAATTTAGGGTTTCCCAAAATGGATATGTTGCAAAATGAAAGAAATATATTTGCAGTAATACTCTTTATTTTTGCCTTTTTCTTATTTTGTATTGGCGCACAAACTAAACGATGACTAATTTTCATTTTTTGTGTAAATTACTAGGGAAAATAATAAGAATTTCGTATTTTGAATTTTTAGTATCTTGACAAAAACAAAATAATTAGTAATTTAATTTTTTCTTTATCAATTTCTTAAACTGAACCATGAACTAATTCAGAATTATTCAACCTAAACCACCAAAATTTAGCTACAACTAGTTTATTTTAATGAAAACATTTTGGTAACCACTAAATTAAAGACGCTAATTGGTACATATATGAGTATTCTATCAATCTCTGACGTTATTATTTTTGGATTCTCACATATTTTGTATGAAGAAAACAGAATTACACAAGATATCACAGCTATAAAGAACACATTTCAACAACTACACAAAATCAGAAATCGTAACAACTTCACAATCCACACCTCTCTATTTAAACAGCGTTTCCCACATTTTTTCATATATTCATCAAACAAATCTCAATCAGTTCAAAATCATCTTCCAACACAAAAAAAAAAAAACAGAGCAACACTTAACGATAACATTCTCCATGATGATCAAGCAATCACCATTCTTGCTTTTAACAACAATCTTGTTCACGGTTGCTGTGTTTGTAGCAGCGCTTGATCCTGCACCTGAAGACCCCATTTTCGAACTCTACATGCACGATTTACTTGGAGGAAGCAGCCCCACCGCGAGGCCCATCACGGGTTTGCTCGGGAACATTTACAACGGTCAAGTTCCATTTGCTAAGCAGATTGGTTTCACTCCTCCTGAGAACGGTATAGCCATACCCAATGCAAACGGCGCACTACCAACGGTTAACGGCATCAATGGTGTACCTCTTGGGACCGGCTTGTCTGGTACAGCATACTCTGGTCAGAACCTAAACGGAATTCAGACTCAGTTGGGTCCTGATGGTCTCAGTCTCGGGTTTGGTACCATTACTGTGATCGACGATATACTCACATCTGGTCCTGACTTGGGTTCACAGCCACTTGGTAAGGCTCAAGGAGTTTATGTTGCAAGTTCTGCAGATGGAAGCACACAGATGATGGCTTTCACAGCTATGCTTGAAGGAGGAGAGTACAACGACAACCTTAACTTCTACGGAATTTACAGGATCGGAAGCGCCATGTCGCATCTATCAGTGACTGGAGGAACAGGTAGGTTCAAGAACGCTTGTGGGTTTGCAGAGGTCAGACCATTGATTCCATCAGGTCAGCATGAAGTGGATGGAGCAGAGTCTTTGCTTAGGATCATTGTCCATCTGAAGTACTAAACAAAACCCAAAAGTAGCCTTACCAAAAGATTTCAAATTTCTACATGTGTGCGTGTGTGTGAATGTTCTTTTGTTGTTGTATGTAACAGTTATTGATCGAAAGCAAATCATCCAAAGCCATGAAACTTCTAAGATTGTTAAAAGTGTAATTTTTGAACATTGCCTTAAAGTCTAAGATGGTGACCACAAAAGCTATATAACCATGACACTCCTATCTACCTGAAGCTGGACGATATACTAATGATCAAGAAAATTGCAGAGATATCTTAAGAAACTTTATTCAAAGAAGATGATTCATGTACATCAACCCAACCTGGTCACATTCACACGTTTAAGCACTGTGGTTTCATCCAACCCATAAAGACAATCTATCAAATGCATTCTCAATGACGCTGGACCATTCGCCATCGCTTCACCCAACTCACCTGCAATGCCAAAGACAGCCATAGCGGAAACCGTAGCTTCCAGTACCCGTGATGAATCAATAGCAAGAAACGCTACAATCAAACCAGCTAGAGAACAACCAGTTGCAGTAATCTGTTGCATCATCTTCGTCCCGTTGTGAACACCAATAACCTGTTTCCCATCAGTAACAATATCAACAGCTCCTGACACTGCAACAACAGCACCACTTGACATCGCTAATGACTTTGCAGCTTCTATAGCGTCTGTTGATTCATGTGAGCTATCAGCACCCTAGCAAATACCAACTCATACTTTAGCAAAACAACTTCACTACAGAGTCATCAAAACCTCTCATAACAAAATTCTCGAATCATTGTTAATCTCAATACAGTGTGATGTTACAATATATACCTTAGTTTGTCCACGTGAAGCAGAGGAGAGAGCAATAATCTCAGAACCGTTTCCTTTGATTACAGTAGGTTTTAGCTCGATGAGCTCCAAACACGCTTTTAATCGGAATCCGGAGCAACTCACGGCGGCGGGATCAAGAACCCAAGGCTTTCGGAGCTGAGAAGCGAGTTCAGCGGCAGCTTTCATTGACGGAAGCCAGTCAGGTGTAAGTGTTCCGACGTTGACGCAGAGCGCGTGAATATGAGGAGTGAAATCAGGAATCTCAACGACGGAATGGACCATCGCTGGAGATGCACCGGCGGATAAAAGCGTGTTGGCAACGAGATCCATCGAGACGAAGTTGGTGATGCACTGAACAAGCGGCGATTGTTGCCGTACGGCGGTTAAGTGAGCCCACACGCCGGAGCTCCACTCGTTTTGTTCTGATTTTGATTCCATTCTGCTTTAACCAGTCGTGCGTAAATCACGGATTCAAATATATATAAGAAACACGGTTTGGTCTAGATTAGATTAAAACCGGGATTTTATACCGGTTTAGACTTCAACCAATGAACCGAGTCGTTTCATTTCTCAGCTTTGAGATGGTTTTTCTACAACAACAATGGAACAAACACTCTCAAAGTCACAGGTTACAATGTAGAAGTGGAACTCTCTCTAAAGATACAGAAGCATAAAGTACCGTTATCTTCTTCGTGTCTTGGACAACTATTTACTCTATTGAAAGTGCGGTGAGGATCATCCGATCATTCAGGTACGCATTGGTGCAATCTGAACCAATCGTTTGATAGTAACTCAACAATTCGTCTCTCGAGCCTATCGGAACCAGAACCGGGCCGAAGGATACCCGAGTCACCCCAGACGGAACACGAGCTACGGTTTTTACTAGAATCTCCTAAACACCAACCACCAGGCACAACTTCACCAGGTTTGCGTCCCAGAAGTTCATGATCGATGCGATCAAGGACAGTGTCGTCGTACCTGAATCCTCTTGCAAAAGCTGCTCCGGAGTCAACCATTTCTGTGAACTCTTTGTGATCAAGCTGATGGTATCTTTCTTTAGAAGTGTCGTTAGAAGCTAGGTAGAGTAAGTTGTTGTTCATGATGGTCTTTTTGAAGGTATCCGTGTTGCAGAGGATAGTTGGGAAGTAGTTGGAAAGAGAATCAGGTGTGTTGGACAAGTACATGAGTAGAGTCCGAGGGAAGTTGTCAGTGCCTAAGACACAGTGCTCCATGAAATTCCGGCTTAAGATGGAGAAAGATGGACCTGCCAAATAGAGATAATGGCATTTAGTTTAAATCATCAAAGACATAAACGGTATCTCAAACCCTTCTTTTCAGATGTGTCAATTCTTTTTCCTAATTATGCTATATTTTTCTCAATCCCCTCCAAAGATTTCTTTTTCCTCAATATGCTATATTCAGTAGGAACTAAATATAATTATGCTATTCAATAGGAGAACTTTGTTGTTAAACAACCAACAAAATATAACAGTAATGAGAACCATTGTAAGCAATTTCTAGACACTGGCTTCCCTTTCCTCACTTATCTGCTTAAAGCAGCTAATAGCATTACTGATAAACAAGACGTCATGTAGTCTATATTCTGATAGAGCTTTCACCTAAACTTATCCACTTCTACACTATCACGTATCTACCTACCAAATTATGAAATGGTGCCAAGAAACTGCTAACCATGTAAAAGAAAAAGGGATTAAGTTTCTACAAAACAGCATAATTAGGAAAAAGTAATCTTCCATAATAATATCAATCCAAATGATTGCACAACACTGAATATGCTAAATAGCAAACAAGGTGGTCAATTAGTAATGATCCACAGATAAATGCAGAAAACAGAAAAGGGAAAATGAAAACGTAATGTAACGTAGCTAAGCATACCTGAGAATAACTTGAAAGCCTTAGGCAACTCTCGTTTCTGCGAAGCGAAAAACATATCGGTTTTCTCCACAAGATAGAGCCCTGGATCAACAATAACTGGCTTCAACTTCCTGGACCTACAAGAAACCAAGAGAAAATGTTACACTGATCCTAAAACAATGAATCTTAGCTCTATGGAATCAAATCCAGCCTACAACACAAAGACTCTCTAAGTGAAACTAAAGGGAAACATAATCTTACTCTTTCCAACCAATGTAGCTAGTGTGGTTCACAAAATTCAAGTCCTTAGGCAAATGTGACATAATATGAAGAAGCTCTACGCAAAATCAAACTCAGAATCAGTAAAAACAAACACAGAAAAATCACAAATCAAAGAGAATTTCGCAAGAAGAATCCAAACCATCTTGAGTAACGAGAGGATAATCATCAACACTAATACTAACAAACCAATCCCAAGTTCCTGACAATCTAAGAAGAATCGAAGCACCATGAAGCGTAGAAGCCATCGGAGACGATCCTCTCTGATACGCGAAATCAGGCTTCCCAATAACATCAACATTCCTTGCAGCTCTAAAAATCGGTACATCTTGTACATCAACAGCGAGCCGATCTCGTTCAGATTGTGTCGCTAAGCTATCGAGATGAAGAAGATATCGATTTCGAGGATGGTAAGTAGCGTAGAGAAGTCGAAGGATTCGTCGCGTGTCACCAGAAGATCCGGAAATTAGGTAAGCGATTGAAGGAGGAGCTGTATCGGCGGCGATTTTGGAGGAAGAAGGAAAGAGTCTCGGGTCGGGTCGTAGATCATCGGGTCGTCCGGTGTAGGAAGATGAAGAGTACTGGGAAGAGGAAGAGAGAGAGAGGAGGAAACATAGAGAGAGAAACGCGGTGGTGAGGATTATGTAAAGAGTGACTCTCGGTTGCTCCGGTGTGTGCTGCATTTTCTCACGGCGGCGCGTGAAACTTCGACGGCTAGAGAAGAAAGCTAACTGTAGTATGTAATGGTCACAGTACGCATCGAACTCTGAAGATAGAATCTTTTTTTCTTATATAGTTTAATTAATTATGTAGCTTATTACTTAATGGTAACGACTAACGACGATATTATTACTAAATAATTTGATTCTATAATTTCCATTACATCATAACACTGAATAGATGATTTTATTACACATTTTACAAATTTGTAATAATCAAGTTCTTGAGCGGCTTCTTCGCCATTCTTGGTCAAAATTTTAATATATGAGAGAAGAGCAATTGCAGCATATTTTCACTGAAATGGTCAAATTCCAAATATTTCAAAAAATACGTCTCAACATATGTAACTAAAGCAAGACAATATATCTTGCAACGACTCAAGTACTAATAAACTTATGTACAAGACAACAGAAGAGCAAGCATGAATGATATTGGGTTGTTCTCTATTGATGAATGGATCAAAAGTTTTGTGTAAAAAAATAGGAAAGATCTAAGCTAATGGAAACGTAGCTTACCAAAATGTTCTCGTACTGAATGTGAATGGCCAACTAAGCAGCGACAAAAAATGTCTACCCATCAAAAATAAAGTATGTGAGATCATACAAGCACAAGATGGTGTGGAAGAAAAGTAATTAATCAACCATTTGGGTCAGATAAAAGATTTTATGTTGCTTAACAAGCGTAACTACATTTATACATATTTATAAAAGTACAAAATACACAAGCAAAAAGAATACAAATCGACACTTAATAACCAATTTCCAAGATATTTGAGATCAATGTCAATATCGTATCATCATATACATGAACATACATTTCAATTGTAGATTTATGTGTCACATCGTTAGCCAAAATAGTATACTAACTAATATGAAGTCTTGAGCATATATTGATCACTTAAAGAACTGCTTTAAGATATATCTTCCTTACCATCATCAACTCACCATAATTCAACATAACATTTGATAGATGAGCTTAAAATCTTAAGAAGAACAAACCAAACCTACATCTTATAACAAGCTAGTTAGTATTTGACCGTCAATCCACAAGTAAACATAAATCTTAACGTATGAGACTATGAGTAAGCATCAACACAATATCAGATTTGAAACAAAATGGTTTTGAATGGTAATCTCGCATCGAGGATAGACCCTGAAATTTTGGTGGTCTAAAAATTTTCTAAAAGTTTTACAAATTTGGGAGCCTATGTATAAAAGTAAAACTAAATTAGAGGCCTTTTTGTAAATACATGTTTTATGGAAATTCACAAACCATTGTTTCTCCTATTTGTTTAAAGACGACACTGTCATTGTGATATATCGTTTTGACAATTACCGATTTTAAAAACGTTATTAAAATTTTTTTAGCTTTTAGAGATACAACATTATGGTCAGCAATGAAAGCTAACATTATGGTTAATGAACAAGAGGAGAACATAAATGTCAAAAAATAAACATTAAGAAAGTGGTAACGTTTGATTCTAATGAATTGTGTTACTTTCATGATATAAATTGAATTTAGATCGAATCTTGTCTTTGTTTAACCAAAACAAAAAAAATCTAATCAATCCAATTTGAGAGAGAAGTCATAACTTTTTTAACACATTGTTGACTTAAGTATCTTCTAAAGATATATTCAAATCAGATTTATTTTCTAACTATAAATTACAAAAATGTTAATTAAAGATTTCTAATGTTGTACTCCCTCCGTCCTACTAAGATGAATTTTTTAGAAATTTCACATTCTTTAAGAAATATTGTATAAAGACAATTTTAACCTCTTAATATACTTTAAAAATAATAATAAATATTTATCTAATTATTTAGTAAGGGTAAAACAGGAAAAAAAAGTTTATAACATTAAGAAGATTTGAATAACATTAAAAAGATTTGAATAATTAGAATCTTGAACTTGACAATATTTAAGGTAAATCGCATCAAAAAAAAAAAAAGGTTATCCCTTAATTTTGAATTCATAATGGCGTAATTGTCACAAACTCACAACTGTGTAATATTCACACCTTTATTTTTAATTATAGGTTTTTTATTTTAAAAGTAATGAAATTCACTTTTGCTTTCAAAATAATTCATAGTGTAGTGCGCGTAGATCATACATATCCCCAATCTACCCCGCAAGTTGCGGTGGCAATTTTCATAAAGTCAAAAAAGTATTCAACACGTGTCGTTCCACTATTCGTCCAACACTCACGCCCTCGTAATCCTATTGGTTCATATGCATCACCCTCTTGGTCACTCAATTATATTATCACCCTTCAACTTTATCCATAATCACGTGAATGCCATTACACTAAAAACAGTAATCAAACTTTTTTATGTTAATAAAATAAGAAAATCTAATGAGAGTATAAGATCAAAAAGCGTCTATCATAAGTACGGTCGATCTTCTCCTTCTATTTTATAAGGTCCACTGAAGTAAATAACAAAACAACGACTCACTTTTGGAATAATTACACTCACACCATTCAATCACGCCGTTGATTTTGGTGACTAATATTAAACTCAGTGGACCGCGTTACACTTGATTGTGGCTTCAATATACGTTATAGGAAAAAGTGAATTTAAAAGGCAAAGGAAAAAAACCATTTTGTGTCATCCCCTTCCCCACTTCCAACCAAAATTAATTTAAAATGTCAAATATTTTTTCATTTTCCTCTTTTCGAAATTAAAGAAAACCCTAAACGCCGTTGTCTGATATTGAGAGAGAGAGAGAGATTAAAAACTTCTTCTGGTTCCTTTTATCAACATTTTTTCTCTCTCTTAAAACTTCGAAGCGATTTTTGATTTACAGACTATGGAAATGGAATCATTCATGGACGACCTTTTGAACTTCTCTGTACCGGAAGAGGAAGAAGACGACGACGAACATACGCAACCACCGAGGAATATTACTCGCCGGAAAACTGGATTACGGCCAACAGACTCCTTCGGTCTCTTTAATACCGACGACCTTGTAAGTCTTCCCAAAAAAAAATAAAAAAAATCGCCTACACATGTTTGTTATTAAATGGTCCGGTGTATAGTAGACTCGGCCGAGTTGACTCGCCGGTTCACGGCGGTTGGGGATTGTTGACTCAGCCGGGTCAAAAGTTTCGGGTTTCGGAAAACGCGTTTTACTTTATTGTGTTATTAAACGTGCACGTCATAAGTGGGAACGTTTCGCCGGTTCCTTTTTTGTGTTGTTGTTAAAAGACGAAGCTACCCTTTGATTTTTAATCCTTTGGGAGATTTGTTTCGGGAGTTTTTGGAGGGTATATTCGGAAATTAAACCATTTTTTAGTGAGGGTCATTGTTTCGTGAGCTGTTCGTCACATGATGGTGAGCTACCACAATAAATTTCAACCATTTCGAAAATTATATATGTCACACCTTTAAATTTGATTTATTATTTGATACTCCCCAATTATTATTGAAATGACGTAACTACCCTTCCGTTTTTATTTCACCCACCCACTCTTTTTATCGGAAAACGAGTACGAGTTGACTCAGTCGAGTTATGGAGTTTGACTCGGTCTAATTTGTTTGTTGCAGGGAGTGGTTGAAGAAGAGGATTTGGAATGGATTTCAAACAAAAATGCTTTTCCGGTGATTGAAACATTCGTCGGTGTATTACCGTCGGAGCATTTTCCTATAACGTCTCTTCTGGAAAGAGAAGCGACTGAGGTAAAACAGCTGAGTCCGGTTTCAGTACTTGAGACGAGTAGCCATAGCTCCACAACGACTACCTCAAACAGTAGCGGCGGAAGTAACGGAAGCACGGCCGTGGCTACGACCACCACCACTCCAACAATAATGAGCTGTTGCGTTGGTTTTAAAGCGCCGGCTAAAGCGAGAAGCAAGCGTCGTCGTACAGGACGCCGTGATTTACGAGTTTTGTGGACAGGAAACGAGCAAGGAGGAATACAGAAGAAGAAGACGATGACTGTGGCGGCGGCTGCGTTGATTATGGGAAGGAAGTGTCAACACTGTGGAGCGGAGAAGACTCCGCAATGGAGGGCAGGACCAGCGGGGCCTAAGACTCTGTGTAACGCTTGTGGCGTGAGGTATAAGTCCGGGAGGCTAGTTCCGGAGTATCGTCCAGCGAACAGTCCAACTTTCACGGCGGAGTTACATTCGAATTCTCACCGGAAGATTGTAGAGATGAGGAAGCAGTATCAGTCCGGTGACGGTGACGGTGATCGGAAAGATTGTGGATAAAAAGTGATTAGGATTAATTTTTATTTTTTCGGAGAAACTTTTTTTTTTTTTTTTTCGTTTAATTTCTCTTTATTTGTTTTTAAAGTCTGTTTTAGGGTTTTGCAGTTGGAATTTAGGTTTTTAATTTTTTGCTTATCTTTTTTATTTGTGAAATTAGTGGTAATTACTTATTTAGGGAATATTATGGTCATGGAATGGAAGATAACTTTCTCATTTTACTGTTTGTTTGATTCTAATGGTAATTTTAAAAAATAGAAGAAAAAAATAGATTTGATAAGTACTTGTTTGATAATATAAATTTGACCCTTTTAAATTGTCTATTTTAGTTAGGCCAGCTAATTATAGTGATAGATATTGGAATTATACATGAGTCAATTTTGGTGGTTTCTTGCATGTCTTGATTGAGTGATTCTTCTTTTGCCTTTAATTACTGACATTGTCGAAAATAACATATTGTCAAAAAAAAGATAGATAGCAACCACAAACTATTAAATAAATGCTGATATTATAATAATTCTGTTTTTTTCCAAAGTAAGGAATGCAATAAGATCAAGCAAAGCATTTGTATTTTACTATTGAAAACGAAATTCAGACTATTGTTGGGTGAGCAAAAATAAAAAGGAATTAATAAGTGTCAACAACTTATCAACTAACAACCAAATCTATCAAAGCTTGAGCAATTATTTTATTTTATATTGTACAAGACATTTTAATGGTTCCATATGATCAACATTTATCCACTAACATAATTATGCGTAGTGACTCATTACAAAACATAATTTCGTCATGTTGATCTAACCAAAACACAATTATGATGTGTGATCATGTTTGGTTAATAACAAATTTACAATCTTAATACGATTTTAGTCAACATCATGATCTCTGGAGACAAAAAAACTGATGATGCAGGCGTATAAACCAAATAAGTAGATTAGATGTAACATTTTCCTAATTGTTTTAGTAGTTTGATTAATTTAATGTAATGAAGGGATTAGAGTGGTAATGTATGATTGGAGGGAGAGTCAGTGAGTGTGGAGTAGTAGTCACATGGGGGATTTGATACTTAGCTAATATTATTGCACATGCCTTTACTCTTCTTCTTCCCCGATCCACCAACTCCATTGTCTCCATTCTACGCCATGAATCATATCATCACTTTTTTTTTCTTTCTAAATTATTCAATACATATATGTATCTAACATATTTTATTTCATTGTATATCTATACTATTTTTTGTAGATATTTTGCATTTATATAGAAATCTATCTATGAATTCAAGTGATTGTATGTATCACTATGATTCTTTTATGTTGAGTATCTGATTGTTAATGGAAAATAATATCTTATAACTTATAAGCCATGGCAATGTGCATATTGGGATGGTTAGGTATATCAAAATTTGACTTTTGAATTGTATACTACATTATCATTCTTGTAATTTTTTTTGTTAGTGTATAAGGAACAATGTATCTTTTACATGGAACAATACATCTAACTATTAGAGGTAATTCAGTTCATAGCCGTAAAAATAAAGTTAGCGGATATTTTACTTATACTATGATATTTGAATCCTAGATTAACAAAGAACCACTACTCATGTGAATAAACTAAGCATTAGATCCAAATACCATTGAGGCATTGACACTGATATTAAGTTTTGGTGATAAAAGGAAGAAAATCATATTCATAAACAATTGTCTTTAACAAATAGAAGCTATTGGGCTGAAGTGGCAGTGTGCTCTTTGTCTTTTAGGATCTGACAAAACATATGTGGACTTTAACAAAACGAAAATGGGCCAGACAACTAAATGCTATCTCAACATATTTGGAATCTCAACTCCCTTTTTTTTTGTCATATGAATCCGTTATTAGTAGCTAACTAGACCTTCTAATGAAGCCATAATACCTCTCAAATAACTTAATGATAGACTTCGGCAAAAAGAAAACAAATCCCTCAGAAGACAACTCGCAAATCTTTCGGAAGCAGCGTTGTCATTAAGAACCATGACAATTTGACGCCTCAATCAAAATCACAACCTAAGTTTTTATTAGCATTTGATGCCCAGTTTGCGTTAACGTCAGTGATTATAGATCTTTTGTACATAAACAAGACAAGAAAAAGAAGCTTATAACCAAGAAAAATCCTTGGTCCAATAAACCTCATCACTACTAAAATAAAATCCATCTTCTCTAACGGACCAAGAACACTTCTTAGTAGATCCACATCTATTGCTGTCTCTAGAAACCTTAAACGCCTCGAACTGTTTCCTCTTTGAATCCCACTTCATTGTACATGTGTACTCTGCCATCCATGACCACAAATCGATCTTGGCCGTCCATTCGAAGTCATCACCTTCTTGAAGCGCACGACCACCGAGATCTCCTTGCGGCGAAGTGCACCAGATAACTAGAGGGAGAGAAGAGTTGTCTCTGAAGCTGTTGATCACACGCACGTCGAATTCTTCTCCTAGAAACATAGTTTGTGGCTGAAGCATCAACGTGAAGATGATCGTTAAGGAGATGGCGATAAGCATAAACAGAAGAAGAATGATTGTTTTTCGAGTGTTCATGTTTTTTTTTTTCTTCTTAAACAATGCAAAGTACAGTTTGAATTTTCTTAAATATGAAATTTCACAATAATTAACTAGATTTGTTTCTAATTTATTAAGGAAAAATGAAAATGGAAACATATAATTAAAAATGGCAGAACCAGATATAAAAAATCTTATCTAATAATTAATAAATCTAAAAAGTAGCACGAGAAAGGAAACAAATTTCGAAAATCAATGGGTTATGTGAATAAAAGGAACACAATATAATATTTGTTTTGGAAAATAAATGAAATCTAAAAATTATATAATAGGGATCACTTCGGATTATAATGAGATACATGAGAGATTGGCGGGCACATATTGATGAAATTTTCCTTGTGTGATTATATTTTATATATAGCCATCAACCATTTGTGACTTCTTATGAATGAATATCCATAAGGATTTGTGAGAGATCAAAATAAACAAATGACTATATATGTCCATGGCGTAGAAAAATAAGCACAAGAAAGATAAGAAAACTAAACGACATAGGATAAAAGAGGAAGAAAAGAGAGCTCGGAGGTGAAAATAATCATACTTTTATTTTTTTGTGACTTCTTATGAATACATAAGGGGTTTTATAACTACAATTATATCATAAAGTTTAAGCATACTCTAAGAGTATTATGATATATATATAACTCAACGATACAATAACACAATGCAAGTTGTTTTGGGAATCACCATTTATATTGCTTTTGGTATTTATGAATAGAAGCGACGTATAGGTAGAAACCATCAGGATTGATTTGCCATAGACAAGAACCATCGGGTTTGCATCTTGATTTGTCTCTATCGAGATCAAAGAGGACGAAAGGAGTCATTTTGGCCGATGATGAGAAGATGACGCAATTCCATCTAGTTGATTGGTCGGTGTCAAACATAAGCACGTAAGTCTCACCTCGAAATAACACCTGAGACGAAGTATCTAATTTGGACGAGGTGCATCTTATGGTGAACGGATGAGAGTCAAGTGCAAGGTTGTTGGTTACCTTTACGGTGAAGACTGGAGCCGTGAAAGATAACGAAGAAGTAAAGGCTAAGGCTAAGGAGACAAGGAAGAGGCTATATGCTTTGGTGGATATCATCTTTAGTTTTGTTTTACACACTATATATCAATATTCGAGTGAATCATATATATATATAAGAAACTTCTTTGACTCACAATGTAATGATCTTACCATGTAATCTTTTAATAATAAAAATGAGTCAAGTCAAGCAATGAGTCAAGTCAAGTCAAGAAATTTATCAAAAGGAAATTAATAATGAAATATGCATAAAAGGACCACGAATCAGAAAAGAGTTAACAAACTAGCCATGGTATGAGTGTACACCATCGCTCTTCGATTACAATTACTCGTATACCCATTTAAGCATTTTATTTGTTGAATGCTATTTGTTTCTGGCATAACCGTGGGGATTACAAACCGGGATGACAAATAGAGAAAGAATGCGAATAAGCAGAAAATGTTAGGATACCTATTCTATAAGAAAACAAGAATTTGTTGACAAAAGAAAGAAAGTTCGCTAAAAGAGTTATTTAGTGTCTCAAAATAAAGAGATCATTGTTTCCACAAATAGCTAGCATATAATCATCAAAAATACAAGAATGAGATATTTACAAAAAAAAATAAAAAAAATTAATACATTTTATCACAACACACTAGTGAACTAAAATCCATAGACATATACACCATCAGTGATGGTCCATCCCCATGCGAGTGGATTACAAATATATAATTTAACATAAGTGTGTAAACGGAGAAAAACTAGGTTTACAAGCGTTTTCTTTTTTCCTAAGACGGAGGTGATGTTGTTGAAGTGTTACGTTGGAAACTGTATGATGACGAAACTCTATCAAAAAAGACGAAAGGATGATGAAACGCAATGGTTACCACAATTATTTCAGATTTTAAGAATGAGATAATTTCATAATTAAAAAAAAAAAAAAAAATTTATGATGATGTTAAGTATCGGTTCTTAAAGTGATAACATCGAGTTAGCCAACTTTCGTATATGTGATATGAAGAAGAAAAAAAATTGAATCATACGTATGTTTTCGTTACGACACCTAAACCAAGTTCTTTTCTGTGATTTCTTCTTATGAACTAAATCATATCATAAATTTAAAAATACCTTAGAAATCTTATAATTATATTATATTATACGACTGAACGATACAATAACACAATGCATATTGTTTGGTGTATCACCAATTGAATTGCTTTTGGTATTTCTGAATAGAAGCGACATATAGGTAAAGACCATCAGGATTGATTTGCCATAGACAAAAACCATCGGATCTGCATCTTGATTTGTCTCTATTAAGATCAAAGATGACGAAACTACTCTTTCTTGCTCCCGATGAGATGTCACAAGTCCATTTAACTGATCGGTTTGTGTCAAACCCAAACTCGGAACTCTGACCTTGAGATACAACAGCAGACCAAATATCTTTTTGTGGCGAGATGCAACTTATGGAGATCGGATTAGAGCCAGGTGCAAGGTTGTTGCTTATCTTTATGGTGAAGACTGGAGCCGCCAAAGATAACCAAGAGGTCGTTAAGGCTAAGGAGACCAGGAAGAGGCTATATGCTTTGGTGGATATCATCTTTTGTTTGTATCAATATTTGTGTGAATTAATCATTTATATAAGAAACTTATTTGACTCCCATATATAGTAATGATCTAATTACCATACATAATTATCAAAAAGATAGAAAAAGAGTCAAAATCAATAAATTAGTAACTAAATTAAAAACTGATTCTTAAAGAGTACTCTAATTAATTAGAGAGAAATTTACAAACTAGTGTTTGGTAGACTATTAAAAATAAAATAAAATGAATCAACACCATTTTTCATTCTCTTCAAGAATCCCATTAAAAGTCAAAACCATGTTTGGGCTAGGAAAAATATGTTTGGGCTTTAGTAGGCCCAACTACCCAAAATAACCACATAAAGTAAACGGTTATCATTAATGGGCGGTTACTAATACTTAATAAATATAAATATAGTTAAATTAATATCATTTCTAGAGCTTATCCTAATTTCTCTCCCTTTCGAAAATCGAAACAAATCGGTGCGATTACTCCGTTTTGAATTTCACCGGCGACGATGGCTTTGAACAATCCGCGAAGAACACGGAGATATCTCGCTTTAGGTTTAGCCGATGAACCAATCGCCGTACCAGAAACCGTTTACGCTCAAGTCCGTGAGAAAAAACGTCAAAGCTTGGTTTGTCGAGTTCTTAGCCCTAGAAGACAAGATCTCTACTCTGTGATCGATAAACTCCGTCTTGAGTGGTGTCTCGGAGGATATGAATGTCATGGACGCATTATCGGCGGCGGGAAGTGTCAGTTCGTGTTTGAGAAAGAGCGGGATTTAGAAATGGTTCTTTGGTTGGTCCTTACACGTTTGATGGATGGCTCGTTGTGTTGCAGAAATGGGAAGATGAGCAAGGTCCTGAGTTTTTGAAGTCGGTGCCTATGTGGTTGAAGATTCGTGGGATTCCGATTCAGTATCTTTGTGATGGGACGGTTCGTGAGATTGCTTCGTCTATGGGTGAGGTAATGGAAGTTGAATTAGATGATGGAATGGTTGATTTGAGTTCTGTGCGTGCTCGTGTGAATGTTTGTGTGGATACACGTTTGTGTTTTAAGAAAGTGGCGAGGTTTGATTCTGGAGAGGTTAAGATTGTGAGTTTTAGGTATGAGGATATTGGTATGAGTAAAGCGAGGTTTAAGTTTTGTTTTAATTGTGGGGATATGAATCATTTGGCTAGGAATTGTTTGATCCCTTGGGTTGATGTTCCTGATCCTTATGAACGTTCTCTTTCACCACCGCCTCATGAGTCTAACTCTGATGGTTCTGCTGAGGGCAACTGTGGTGATGGTGGAACTTCTTCTGGTACTTTGGAGCTGCTCGAATTGGTGGATGCGGTTCAGGACTTTCCTGTTGGGGATGGTGAGCAGCTCGAATTGGCGGGTGTGGTTCAGGACTTGCCTGTTGGGGATGGTGAGCAGCAGCAGCAAGGTCTTGATGGTGTTGAGGAAGCTAATGCTACGCAGGTGGATTCTGAAATGGTTGGAATTTCATCTGAGGGGTCTAAAAGGAAGTTTGATGCGGTGGAGCAGGGTGATGAAAATCCGGAAAAGCGGCTTAGAGGAATCACTGATGCAACTGAGGGAGGAAGCACTGACGCAACTCAGGGAGGAAGCACTGATGCAACTGAGGAGGGTTTAGGGGTTAGCCTTAAGCCACTTCAAGGAGAATGATCATATGAAAGTTAGGACTGTTAGGGCTCTGGGTTATAAAGACGTTTCCTAACAGTGTTTAATGTCTTATAGGGTTATCCGAAAGGCATAGTTTGTTCTGAAACAGTATGTATAAAAGGGTACTACGTAGGTTGGCTACGTAGGTCGTCGGTAGTGTTTCTAGGTTCTGCAATCGTTTTGGTCCACAGCGGAGATGAGATCGTAATGTAGTCAATGCTGGGTATAGTGATTTGGTGTATGCCGGATTGCTGGGTTTAGAGTTTCATTTTGAAAACATTATGGTCTGCTCTTGCTGTCTTACTGTTTTTCTCTAGATTTCTGTAAGACTTCAGTTTCTGCAAACTCTTTACTTGACTTAATGTATAATTAAGTTATTAAGTAGTTTGTTTTCTCTCGTTTGCCGCAATCACTATTTTAACTGATTATAACTTTCAAAGTACCCAGTGTTACTTATAAAATAATTTTTATAACTTTATAAGCACCAAAATTTGGATCATAGATACAAAATTAAAAGATCATGATCACTTTCTTGAAATTGGAGTTTCTCTTAGTTGATAACTTATCAAAGAATTGTTACATAAATGAACCAATGATTCTTCGAGTCTAAAAGAATAATAAAGAATCAAAACTGACGAAGAAAGATTGATATAAATTCAAAACACTGAAGAACAATGAAACTAAAACTTATACAGTTCGAAAACTGATAAACTTAAAATATCTATAATAGGAAACGATAAAGCTAAAACTCTCTATGATCTCACTAACTTAGGAGATAACAAGAGTAAATTCGAGAACTTAAAATGTAGCTCAAAACTTAAAAAGAACAGAAATGAAAATGCATTAGTTTCCCTTTTTATTATTATGCTTTCCCATACGCAGCCATTCTGCTAGGAGGAAGCTTCTTCTCTGCTTGACGCCTTCTTCTCTTGGCCTTTCTCGATAGTTTAGCCTCAGCCTCAGCCTCAGCCTCAGCCTCAGCCTCAGCCTCAGCCTCAGCCTCAGCCTCTTTCGGTGTTGGTTTGGTCTCAACAACATCATTCTTCTTCCTCTTCTTGCTTTTCTTCTCATCGTGTTTACCCTCCCACAACTCCCTGATCTTACGTTTCTGCTCCTTGACCTTATGCCTATTCACCTCCCAATCCTTTTCCACATAAGGAGCCATTTTCTTCAATGGCACATATTGGTTCAGCTCTGCGTCATCTAAGGTAAGTATCTCTCCTGTATCCAGTTCAAATCTGTTTGGTTGTACTTTCGCATACTTAAACCTTGTTCTCAATTCTCCAATTGTATCCTCATAATCTAGCTTGTAGTACTCCTCCATCAAAGCTTCTTTCGTCTTTTGTACAAGAGACGTTTTTCGCTTTCTCTTCCTCTTACCCTCTGCCTCCTTCTCCTCATCTACTTCCTCTTCTTCTTCGTCTTCCTCTTCCTCTTCATCTTCTTCTTCTTCTTCATCAATACCCAACATGTTTTCCTTATGCTTCAAAACCTTTTCTCTTGCGGCTGCAAAAACATCCCCACCTTTAGTCACATCCCAATCTTTAGGAAGTCCAAGCAATTCATCTTCCTTGTCAAAATCTGGTTTCTCTCCATCATCATCCTCATCACTATTCAAATCCGAATCCTCCTCACCATAGTACTTATCATCAAACGCAGCTTTCATCATCTTATCATACTCCTCAGGATCAAACTCATCATCAAAATCTTTGGCATCTAACGGACACTCTTCTCCATCCTTAAAACCAGCAACAGAAAGCACCTTCTTCATCTTCTCCTTAATCTCCTTCTTCTTAACATTCTTCAACCGCTTCAACTCCTCTTTCCTCACATCATCCTCCTTCTTCATCCTCTCGTCTTTATTCTTCCTCTGCGCCTTCCTCGCATTATCCTTCTTCCTCACCGACCCTTCCACAACCCTAGACTGACCCATAACAGTGTCCCCAGCATTCTCATCTTCATGCCTATAGTTTAATAAATCCAACGGTCTTCCTGCCTCAAAATCCTCCTGATCCCAAACCTCGTGATCATCCTCACTCAACTCCTTCAACTCTTCTTCACCTGGAACCCTCTCCTCTTTCTCCTTCCACAACTGTTTCACCAAGTAATCTTTCAAAAACTGATTCTCAGTAGCCTCAGCTTCATCACCATAATACTCATCCATTTTCTTAGCTAACTCCTCATCAACCTCCACATCATCATCTCCTTCCTTCTCCACAACTCTCAAAAAATCATCATCTTCACCACTCTCGTTCCCTTCAGCTTTCCAAGCATCAGTCACAGCTTTCCTCGTTTCTTTCTGCTCCTCAGCGTAAGTCCTAACTTTCCTCTCCTCATCTTCCTCAACAAACTCAGGACCTCCCTCAAGCAAATGCTGTGCCTGAACATCTTTCAAATACATCTTCTTCTTCTTCTTCTTCTTTTTCGTATCCTTCTTATCAACCTCATCTTCTTCACTACTCTCATCATCATACTCATAGAACTTAGCATCTTTGTCCTTAATAATAGGATCCTTTTTCTTTACCTTAATCAACAAATCAACGAATTTGAGATTGCTTTCTGGATTTCCAAGATCAGAATCCGGCTCAGACTCCGTCTCAGGCTCTTCCTCGGACTCGCTGAAGAGACCTTGCTTATTCTTCTCTTCGTATCGCTGAAGATCCTCGCGTTCCTTGTTGTGCAACAATCTCTTAGCGAAATCGTTATCGACATCGAAACCTTTGAACTGTGAAAGTTCGCCGTCGTCATCATCTGGTATCGCTTTCGGCCGCCCCATCATGCTACTAGGGCTTCTGCAAAATTGTTCAACTTAAGTCTTTCTCCTATTTATACTTCGTCATTTATACAGAATTGCGCAAAAGACCTTCTTACTTTTCTATATTCTCAAAATTTGACAAAACTATTATTTATTGAAAATAACAAGAAATAATTCACTACCAAAATTGATTATAGATGTTTTATGATTGTTGTCAATGTCGGTTCGATATAAAGGTTCATATTTGGTGTTATAGTATAAACTAGGTATGGACATTCGGATTTGGTTTGGTTTGTTTTGGATTGAGATAGTTTGGATATAAAAGTTTTGTATCGAATCGGAGTTATTATGGTTTGGTTTCGGTAAGTATTGGACTTAGATTGGTTTCAGGAAGGAAAAACAGTAAGAATTTTTTTATGTCTACTTTGTTTAGTTTCAAAACCAGGTTTTCAGATATATTGTTCGGTTGTTGGTTGGATTCAAGTATAAATATTGAAAAATCTATTCAGGTTTTATGACTATAGATTCGGTTTTGGAACCGGATTTTTCGGTTCGGTTCATGTTCAGTTTTCGAGTTTAATGCCTAAGCCCAATATTAAACTGAAAAAACAAAAAAAAAATATATATTGTTTTGGGATTTTAGACAAAAAAAGCGTGGCAAAGTAAACGATGGTTAACATAATTTTCTTTAAAAAAAATCCAAAAGGACGAGGCAAAACTATACAGGCTAGAGTCAAATATCTTTAAGATCTCTCTATTGAGTAGTCACACTCTTTGCCAGATTCCTCGGTTGATCAACATTGTGACCTCTCAAAACAGTCAGATGATAAGCCAACAACTGTACCCAAGAAGAAGAAGAAAAAAAACACCATAAACACGTCGAAAACGAAAAAAAAAAATACATAGATTATAGATTGATTTAGAGGTTAAGAATTTTACCTGTAATGGCACTATATTAATAACAGGTTGTAAACAATCTTCAACTTGAGGAACTTCGATAGCTCGACAAGAACCACTCGAGCTTACCGATGCAGCATCACCTTTTGAGCACATTACTATTAGTCTCCCTTTGCGTGCGTGAAGTTGCTGAATCACAGATTGTTGTTTACTGAAACAAGCATCACGAGTGGCAATCACAGCTATGGGGAGATTCTCATCAACCAAAGCTAAAGGTCCATGTTTCATTTCTCCTGCAAGTATTCCTTCACTGTGCATAAGTGCTACTTCTTTTACTTTTAATGCTCCTTCTAAAGCTGTTGCGTAGTTGTATCCTCTGCCAAACACTAGCAGTGACTGCTCGTCTATCAAGAGTTGCGCGAGATCTTTCATTTCATCGTCTAGCTTTAGTACTTCCTTAACCTTATCTGCAGTCAAATAAGATTGCTTAAAAACAGTCTTCAGAGGAAGTAACTTTTCTCTAATTTACTCGACTTACACGGCAAATCAAGTAGTCCATCGATTATAGCTTCCCGTCTCTTTTGGCTGGAGATTGTGTCACTTCCTATTGCTAAAGCTAGCATTACCATTACCACAATCTGACTTGTATATGCCTGATAATGTTTGTGAACGCAAAGGTTTTTAACCTCCAAATCCAGGAAGATGTATGAATATACATTCAGGGATTTACAAAAAGTACCTTTGTACTTGCGACACCAATCTCAGCTCCTGCGTTTATATGGACACCACAGTGTGTTTTTCTAGCTATGGAGCTCCCAACGGTGTTAGTTATGCCGACACATAATGCACCGTTTTCTCGAGCATAGTCCAAAGCAAGTAGTGTATCTGCAGTTTCACCAGACTGACTCACAAACACCGCGGTATCTTCTCTGTATATTGGACCTTGCCGGTCCCATAGATCACTAGCAATCTCCATACTGACTGGTATACCTATGGAAAGACTTCAGTTAGCAGAGTCAATTTCAAATCAAGAAAACATACAGTTTTAGTAGCAATTACCAGAGAGTTCTTCAAGGATAGGTCTTGATGCAAGAGCGGCATTGTAACTTGTCCCACATCCAATAAAAACTATACGCCGGCTGCGTCTTATGGTCTTTAGGTGATCTTTCAGCCCACCTAAGAGGACGGTTTTCGTTTTACGTGAACCACCGCGTATAAGTCGGCCTCTCATTGTAGTAGTTAAAGATTCTGGCTGCTCGTGGATTTCCTTTTGCATGTAATGATCATATTTTCCCTTGCTTATTTGCTCTACCTCCATCTCTAGAACAGATAAGGCACGTTCCACTGAAGCAGGTCTCGATAAACCATTACACCTTCCCCTCTCATTTTCAAACTTAAGTATTGATACACCTCCATCCTGTTAATAAAATGTGGAAGTGGTAAGCACAAAGAATCTGCATAAACAATATTAATAACATATGGTTATCTGTCATGATATTTGTTACATGTTTCAGTTGGTACTTGTGAATGCTGCACATATTCTCAGTGATCAGTCAATAAGATTAGTTGGTCAGACGCTAGAATTCAACATTCATACTTAACTTTGACAGGGAATGAATACACACTAACTAAAATATAACTGAATAATTGTTATACCTTGAGATTGACAACTTCGCCATCTTCAATCACCAAAACTTTCTTTGTGTGCTCAACAAGAGCATGTGGATCACTTGATAGGAAAAACTCCTTGGGATGGTCATTCTTAGATAGAAAGTGAGCATCTTGGAAAACATGACTATTGCTCTCACCTTGATCTAGCTCCTACGAAAGCATATGCAAAAGTAAGGTATACCGCAGTTGCTTACAAACCCAAAAGGTTCCGATTCTGTGAGTGAAAAAGGAGGTGAGAAAATAAAAGCTAGCATCATGATCCAGTTAGAATCTTAAGTACACAAATCAAGCTAGCAATATGAAGCAACTGTGCCACTATCCACGCTAAAACAATCAACTTTTGCTTCTATAAGTATTTAAGAGAGACTAGCAAGGAAACGAATAACAGCCCTCTTGATTCTAGTGACAAAGAGTTACTTACTTTAACACCTAAAAGCAATGGACTACCAAGCTTGCACGCAATTAACTCATTCGGATAATGCCAGCTTTTAAATATAAGAGCATAAGCTCCTTCAAGATGCCTCATCACTTCAAACACAACTTCACAGAATGTAACAGTTTGTCCACCTACAAAGCATAAGAAATAGATATCCCCATGAAAATGAGCATACTAACTAAATCAAAACAACCACTACTTCAAATCTCATGCACAATAAGCATTACCTTCTTCATTAGCTTTGTCAAAAACAAACTTAGCAAGCTTAGGAATTACTTCAGTATCTGTGTCCGATTCAAAAGTAAATCCATGCCTCACTAACGTTTCTTTCAATACCTAACAACAAGAACAGAATCAAAATGTGTTCTTTTTATCACCAAACTCTTTTTAACATAAGAAATGAGAAGTTAGAAACCTCATAGTTAGTGATAACACCATTATGAACCACCAAAAAATCATCTCCAGGACCAGAAGATTGAGGATGACTATTCCTTGGAGCTGGCTCACCATGAGTAGCCCACCTCGTATGTGCAATTCCAGCATGAAAGTAGAAAACTTCGTCTAGATTCAAATCCGTATTCGTAATCTCTGCAAAAATCGAGAAACAACAACACACAAAAATTCAGAAAGGCGACGACTTTGGATTCAAAATTCAGAGATCCGTAAGTAAAGTAACCTTCGTTAACGGAATTAACAAGTGATTCAATGTTTCCTGCTTGACGAAACACGAGAGGAGAAGAAGAAGGAGAAGAATTATCAATGGCGATTCCAGCAGAATCGTAGCCTCTGTATTCAAGACGACGAAGACCATTGAAGAGAACATCGAGAATGTATCGTCTCTCTTTGTTCGCGTGAAAATTCAGATACGCGAAGATTCCACACATGGTTGTTGTAATCTCTCTTTTGAAAGAAAATGTTTCTCAGTTTTTCGAGGGAAGATGAAGAAGAAGTAAGGAACGGTGAGATTCTTATTTTTTGACTCAGATTTGGGTTTGACTTTGTAAATACGATCCATAAGTTTGGATAGTTTCGTCTTTTTCACTTCTGTCAGGAGCTATGACGTGGTTGTTCCTGATTGGACAGATAGCGAGTTTGCTTTTTTGTTGGAGCGGAACCGCTACGCGTGGCTAGTGTCACGTGCTGATATAGGCCACTAGCCACTGTCCCTAAGTTCAGATCAATTCATAATTAAATACAGTAAAAATCAATTCATAATTAGGAATCTCTCTGTTTTGAACATGTGGTTTATAAGTTATCATTATGTTAATCAAGTTTCAAAAGCCAAATATCAATCTAAATAGAATAGTAGACACAATATCCTAATTAACCCTAACAAACCAAATACTTCCCTTAACAAAAAAAAAACACAACATTCTACCGTACCCAATCAAAAACAACCAATGATTCATTCACTTTTCGCACTTTCTCAAGCGACTTTGTTCTGTTCTTGAGCAACTCGTTGTACTTCCTCTGCAAATTTGGTAAAATTCTTCTAACTCCAAGTTTCGGATCTTTCATGATTCCTCGTGGCAACTTTCTGCGTCGTTGTTTGTAAAACCGTCTAATGGCTCCATAAACACCCACCTCCGGCTTCTCATTATCCTCCGCCACCGCAAACTTAATGGCCGATTCTATGGCATGAAAGTACATATCATCTTTGAACAGCTCGTCCTCTTCCCCACGCGTCATCTCATCTCGTTTCTCATCTTGTATTAAACCGTGGTCGAGTAGGATCATCCTAAACTCCTCTTTTAGACGAGGATAATCTCGTAACATTAGGTCAACATCATCTTTTAAAATCTGCACATCGTTATGTTCCTTGAACCTCACGAAAGCCTCTATAAGCACTCCACATAATTCCTCGCAGTCTCTTCTCAACGACTTTAAGAACTCCTTTATTCGTTTAACATTCTTTGGATCAACAAAAACTTCCTTTTGACGAGAACTGGAATTCGAATCTTCCAGAAATCGATCAAAGGCATCGAGCAAAACGTCGCAGTTCTTGAAAATAGTCGTGATTCTGTTTTTGAGATCGACTTCGCTCAAAGATCCAGAATAGTAAAGCTTCATTGCAGTAGTATATCGAAGGAAGATTCCTCTGTGGTTTCCTTTTTCATCAATCTCTTTTACTTTCTTCACGAACTCCAACGCTCGCTTAAACTCTTTCTGCGAGCAATCGTTGGGGAGTTTTATCGGATACTTGTTCGTCGTATGCATTATCATAAACTTGTTAATCTCTCTTCTGTGTTTGTATTTTTTGTTGAGTAAAAATGTAAACTTATCTCTATATATATAGGAGATAGTCAGATAGAGCTGTTTCTATTTCCTAATCCATATCCGAGTAGGCGTTTTTAGAAAATGGAAAATCTGCTGTCAAACAAAAAAAAAAAATGGAAATCCTAATACATATTATATTTTAAACTTAATAAAATATATCATGTCATACACATGGCAATCCCATTTTTATTATATTGTTTCATGGTATATACAATGCTCTGTTTTAGTCATGTGCAAATTCTAATGATTTTTATTAATAATTCACTTATAAATATATATATCATAAAAATCAACAACATGTCATACATCAACAGAAGTAGTGTCTTTATAAAACTTGAAAATAATCATAGTAAAATTAGTAGTGACAGATTTTAAAAAATGACAAGCTTATGCTAGTACTTTACAAAATAAATAGCATTATATAAATATTTTACTGTAGTATGAGTCAATACTTTTTAAATTATTAATTTAGTCAATATATGTTAGATGCAAATGTATTTTAATTATTTTTTTTATTGACCAATACTTTGGTAGTATAATATTAGTAGTATTAGATATTATTGGCTATAAATAGATTCAACATTGAAACACAAATACAATTAAAACCAAAACAAAAAGTAAAAAATGGCTAAGTTCATTGTACTCAAAATCACATCAAGAAAAAGCACTGAAATCATACATAGGTCTCAATTTGGTGCCCCCAAACCGGATTTTTAACAAACCGAAAATGTACATTAATTTCCCTCAAAATAGGAAAACCGGAAAACCAAAAAAATCAGTAAACCGAACCCAACGGATAATAAAGAAAAGAAAACCAAAGTCTAGGCCTAGAAATTTCGATGGTATGGAAATTACGATTTTGGACCCAAAACAATATGTACAAAAAATCATATAAATAATCGAATTTATTCCATCAAATCTTCTTCCTTGTCTGGATTTGGTTCACCATCGTCGGAAATCTCTGATCTCTCTCAGGATCGCTTGTTCGCTACGCAGATCTCACCTGCCATGACTCATATCCTTCTCTACTCGTTTGATTTCTGTTTGTTCCAAATCTGTTTCTCACCTTAAATTTGATTTTGTTTTCAATAAGTTCTGTGTTTTGTTTGCACGACTGTTCAATTACGAAACTTCGATTCGGTTGGCGTGTTATACAAGGCTGAAATGACCTAAAAAATTGAAAATATTAGGGTTTTGTTTTTGAATTAGTTATTGTCATTGATTTCTCCGCCTTGAATCGTATGGTTTTGAAGTTGTACCAAGACTGGAGATTTTGGATGCTCCTTTCACGAGTTCTTGAAGGGTTTGCTAAATTTTGTGTGCTTTTATCGATTTTGATCTGAAAGAAATTAGCATTGTTTTCTTTAATTCTTGCTTTTGTTATGATTGCGAATTTGCACGAGGAAGTCAAAGAGAGCGTGACCGTGAAAGGGCTCTAGCTCGAACCGGAGGCAAAGGAAAGAACAAAGATGATGGATTAACTCCTGAGCAACGTCGTGAAAGGTAACCAAATTTGTATATGTTCTTGAATCTGATTACAACGTTAATCTCTATGGATTGATCGATTTCATTGTGCTTTAGAGATGCAAAAGCATTGCAAGAGAAGACTGCAAAGAAAGCTGCTCAAGCCGCTGCTGCAGCTAGTTCCGGAGGAGGAGGAGGCAAAGGAAACAATAAGTGAGAAAAAATGATCTATGCTTCGATGTTTGTAACTGTGCTTTTGAATATGAAAGTTTGGTGTTTGTGTTGAGAATGTTTTGGCTTCGTTTGGTTTGAGTTTGTATCAAAACTTAGACTTGGTGATGTACTTTGATTAAACCAATGATTACTCTTACAATATCTATGATTACAAGTACATTTGTCCAAATTCTTTGTTCTCAATTGAGACAGATCTTGCTTTGTTTTTACTTGTTTGATAGTTTGTTTGTTGGAGTGGTTTGAGAATGATACAGAGTACATATGTACAGAGGAAACCAAATTAATCATTTGATACATAATTGATAATGGAATATGGTTTTTGAGAGGTAAAATATATGTGCAGAATCTTTTGTTTAAGTTGTTTCTTTAGCTGCTCATAAAATCATCATCTGCATCATCAAGACCAACCCAACTCATGAAAGCAAATAGAAACTCTCTAAAACCCACTTTCCCTTTTCTTCCCCAATCCATTTCTTCTGCATTACACCATAAAGATAGAATCCAATGAGTATATATAATCCAATTCATCAAAACAATGAGAATTGAAGAGTGTGCGTGAGATTCATATGTACCAAATCTCATGTTGGTGACATGTGAAGGAGATCTTTCTAGCGGATAGTCTTCGTTGTTCAATGTCTTTATCACATCAGCCTTGTTTAATTTCCCTTTACCGTCTTTGTCCAAAAACAAGAACACTTCTACTATTGGATCAAATATAGACTCAACCAACTTTGGACCCATCTCTCTCGATTCCTAAGAAACACACTACATATTTTAGCTTAAATAGTCAATATATTCATCATCATGTCACTGATTATTACCGTGCTGGATTCAGAGGAAGGTTTCGCCAGAAGATAGATGAGACAGAGAAGGACTATAAACTCATTGAATTGTATCCCTTTGCTTCCATCAACGTCACACCAACTATATAAACCTTTCACTTCTTCATCCGATAAACTCAGCTTTAGTTCCTCTAAACATTTCTTCAGCTCCTCGATATCGATTGTCCCGTTTGTATCATTATCTGCGAATGTATCCGCAGAACAAAAAAAAGTTCAAAACTAAAGTGGAATCTTGCTAAAGAAAATACTTAATCCTTCTTTTAGCTTAGGAAACTTCAAGAAAAAATGCTTCAAGAATATCAAGAAAATGTACCGTATGATTCGAAAACGCTTCTGATGTTTCTTAATCCTTCTCTTAGCTTAGGAAACTTCATGATTATTGAATCCATAGACTTTAAACTCCTGTGTCCCGGATAAATACTCCGGCTCTCCACCATTTTCCGTGCAAGCTTCGCATCCAGCTCTGCATACTTCTTGTTGTTCTCCGAGTTAACACAGCAGCAAAGCATGTTTCCTACACGGTTTTTTGTATTTCAAAACTATGAATCAAACCATAAGAACATAGCAAATGAAATTTCGAGAAATGAGAACTCACTCATGTTAATTCTGATGTTTGTTGAAAAGATGGATGAGAGGAACAAGGCGTAAGTAGATAAAGTAAAGCATAAAGAGTAATGAAGAAAGGCATTACGAATAGTATCAAAGTTAAAGGCTTAAACTTTGGTGGCCCTTTCATCATTTCAATGTTTATTATAGATTATCAATAGATCTTTTTCTTATGTCTTTATAGTTTGTACCTTTAAACCTTTCTCTTGAATACAAGAATAATTAGAGGCAAAGGTTAAAGGAAACACTAAAGCTTCAGCTTCAACATTGAAATATATATACATGAGTAGGCTAAGATGAAAATGTGATGACAAGTTTGTATCGAATAATAATACAGGCCCCTCAAAGCAAGTAAAGAAGAGTTAAATCTTATCTCTACCTTTCCCATAATGAACTTTTTCCCTCTCCTAAACTTTATCCAATGGTGCTACTAGGCATAATCCAGCCTGATTCATACCCTACGCCCAAATTGTCTCCACGTTGACGCTTCTTCATTGATGCAGCAGATATAGAGCTCCCATGTGTGATGGAAGTCAGAGAGCTTTCTACTGAACAGTTGGTTGTGATGTTGTTTTTGTTGTCTATTGCTACTGCAAGCTCTGACAACGATGGCATCATCATCATCTTTGTTGCATCGAAGTACGGGACTGATGTTCCTTGAGAGCTATTGGAGACTTTGATGGCTAGCTCTGATAGCTCTTCCCTAGCAGCCTCAAGTCCAGCAAAAGTAGCAGCTTGCTCGTCAAAGGCCTTGCAAGCTTTTTCAAGAATCGATTGCAGGTATTTTCCTTGTGCCTCTATCCTCAGCTGGAGCCTCCGTTGCACCTGCCCATACTAAAAGACCAATCAAACGTTTGCACTTTAACAGCACAGCCTGTTGCATAAACTCCTACAAAAGTGGTCATTGTTTCAATCTCAAGGGCGTGTTTATTCATTCCACCTAGGTAGAGATCCAGGACAGATGTTCATATGTACATCAGTAAAAGAACGAATAATTTGGTAGCAACTCCATCCTAATTTCTGGATTGGACATTTACTTTTGAGTCAAACTTTTTGTAAACATGGTGGTTTGTATCTTCAATATCAATGGCAAGAGAAATGAAGAGACCTAACCTCCAATTGATCGTGTAGTCTTCTTTGGACTTCCATCTGAGCACGTAGAGCTTCGGTGACTTGGTAACCCCTGGCACGCAAACAAATAAGGAGGGTTCATACAATTGTAATTCACTAACCAGCAGTACAGAGAAATGAGAATAAAAATTCAATTATATCCATACTCGTTCTGCTCCTGCTGCGCCATTCTCATTGATGATGTCGAAGATGAACCTGTGTCCTGACTCTCCCCTACACAAGAAGCTGCAGCATCCAGTTCACAGAATTAGTGGAGCCACGAGATATGGACACACAACTGGAATTCAACAAAACAGGGTCCCAACAAGTTGTTATTCTTATTTTCCTTTTTTCAAAATCAAGTCTTTGTTTGACGATTTAAACCATGAACAGTTACTAAATATATATTGTGCCTCTCACATGATATAGTTCTACGAAACTTCTAACAAATATGATTCCAAATAGCCATATGAATAAAGAGTAGAACCAAACGGCTTCAAAAACAGAGATATAGACAACAACAACAACAAAAAGGTCAACTGAATAGATACCATCTTTAGAGTTCTCAGTTGATTCTTTGCCAGCTTGCCTCCCTAGGCGGAATTTCTGTCGAGCAAAACACATACAAAAGAGAGAAACACAACACCATCAAACACCCAATATTACTATGAATAACACATATAAATGAAACTTAAATCCAACCTAGATACAACTCTTAATACCAAAGCAAATTTCAGAATCTAAGGCGTCAAGTCATTGAAATTCTAGGTGTGGTCTCATCAACCAAGATAGATCTAATAACAGTTAATTAGGAATCAGTTTTGTTTATCAAACCTGAAGATGTGATTTGAGGTGGTAGAGAGTGAGACCCTTCACTCCCATTGTTCTCATAATAGTTTTGGGAGTCGCTTCTGTAAATTGAACAGACAGAGTCAGAACGGTCTCTTCAAAAACATGTGTGAGGTAAAAGACAACACAGGAGTTAAATCTTAGCTACAAAGCAATTCACAAGCTTCAAAATATTTAGAGATGACACTGACACTACTTAATTACAACTGACTAATTTCGAAAAAGGAAACAAATTTATACACTGCAGAATCTGCTTCTATTTTGGGACACATAAAGAGCTACAGTTATAAAGATCTCAATTCAAGTCTCGAGAACAACAAACCATAAACTTCATCGAATCAAGTAACGAGACATATTCTTCAGAAATCAGAAATATCTAAACTTTGAGAGAAGAATCCATCAAACCCTAAAAAAAGTCGAATTTTGTTAACGGACCGAGCAACGAAACTGAACAAAGAGATAAGTAGACAAAGTAGTACTCACTGTCAGGACCACCGAGCTGAGTAACGGCGTCAACGAATCTCTCATGAAGCTCAGTTGTCCACCGGAGACGAGGTTTAGGGTCAGTCGTTAAAACCAAACAAGCGTCACCGGGAAGATTGGTTCCGTCAAGAGGTCCATGGTAGTCACCACCAACGTGTCCACCATCGAGTGGAAGCGAGCGAATCGCTGAGTACATTTTCCAATTTTGGTCGCCGATTTTCCCGGGAAAGTGAGAGAAAGCTTTAGGGGAGATGAATTTGGGTGGTATGGAGATTGTGGGAGTTTCGGATCCGGGTCAAACGTCGGGTCAGGCTCCGGATTTATGGACAGCGAAGAGACGGGTGGATATAGTTTGGACGTATTAGGCTCCGATTTGCGTTTAAACATAGAAGGAACATGTTTATAATCAAATCCCATTTAATTATTTGTAGCAGAGGTACTTTAATTAAACTATTAGTAATAATATAATCAACAATTTTATAATATTTAGACATTTGATTGCTCTAATCTAAATTATTACACCAACAATATTAAACTATTTAGACCCTTTTTCTTGCTTATATGATATTATAATAAAATAGTTATTCAAAAAAAAAATCCATGATTGAATGAGAAAGAAATGGTGAAGGATTAGTAGGAACCCAATTGTTTATGCAATTAAAATAAAGTTTGAATACAGTAAGTCAGTAATCGCATTCAAAACTAACAAAAGTTTTTTTGAAAACATACATTGAACGTAAACTAAAAATTATTTTGTGTATAGCCTTATTCATGTTATATCTTATTTAAATTGATCGTTTTCTTTTACATTAAAATGGAAAAGGCATGAGTCTTCTTCTTAAAAAAAAATATTTATAATTGTGAAAATGTTTTTTTTTTATTTGTAAAATAAAAAAACAGTTTCATAACCAATAAAGACAGTTCTCATAAATTCTCTTTATAAAATTGTTTAGTTGGGATGTCACTATTTTATACTTTCAATTTTGCTGATTTGATCAAGTTTATATATATATGTTTGTGAATCATTTATTATTTAGCTAGCTCGTCAACGCTAGCTTTCTAGAATGTTAATTAGCGCTAATATAATGTAGACATTAGTGAAGCTGGTGTCAAATAGTTTCTAGTTTGTTATCAAAATACATAATTTTTTATATTGGAAAGTACATTAAAACCTCTATAGATAATATTCGATAAATCAGAAACCATTATATATTAAAAAGTAAATTTGGTCCCGAATTGAGCAAATGTAAAAAATGATACAATTTGATAAATGATAAAATAATATATATTTCTGAAAATTATATATATATATATATATATATATATATGATCTTATCAATATCAAAGTGAAATGAATCAAATTTGATAGAATTTGATAGAATTTGTTTCGTGATATGAGAAGATCGGGTTTTATAAACTATACAATGTCTTGAAATGTCTATATAATATAGATAAAAATGCAGAGAGTGAACTTGGAGAAAGAAAATCCTCTAAAACATTTTACTTACAGTTTTTTTTTTTAAATTCTTTTATTATAGAAAAAGCACTACTTGCATATATTTTATTATAGGAAAATACCATGCAAAGAAATTAATCATCCTATAAGTATACATAGGTAGACGTTTTAAAATTCATTTCTAAAACTAAAAGTTAGTTTAAATATTTTTATATCTACTAGAAGTAAAAACATAATTTTATACTATCGTTTTAATAAAGTAAGTTTAACATGAATATTATATGCATAAGGCGCTGAGGATTACCTAATGTAGAAAGCAACAAAGAGTTAAATCATAGGTAGTTGAAAATAAGAATAATAATTAACGACTAAATTTCATTATCATGTATTAAAAATGTAAAACTATCTCTATCCACCAACTCAGTTTTGATTATATAATTATTGTGAAACATACGCCCGTCATAGTAGACTAATAGTAACATGAGTACAGACTCTTGAGTTGTTTGTGTATTTAAAATCCTTTGGTTGTTGGAAAAGAATAGCATATGTTCATCTCTTAATTAATCGTAAGTACGAATAACGAAATATTAAAAAAAAAAAAATGGATACGATTATAAAAACTCAACTAGGGTGAAAACAAATCATAAAGTTTATATAGTTCATGTCAGTACATTTTCTTAAATAAACTTTCAATATATGATTTAGGAAAAAGAAAATTGATGATATTGAACTCCTAGATGGAGAATATTGTTAAAGACTTTCGATTCCAGATACGCTTTAAAATCTTATACTAGTAAATATTGGTAACAAAACAATTATAATCATTAGGAACATAGATTACATTGCAAAACTTGGTCATTGCATGATAAAAACAATTGCTGGTAAATCCAAAGGTTAAAAATTTCGACAGGTACACATTAAAAGAATAAGCTTAATGGTGTATAAAATGAAAATTCTTTTAATTTTTTTGATTTTTTAATTAGTTTGTCAAAATTCCAAATTCTAAAATCCGAACTAATAATATGTATCATTTATAAAGATCATAGGTTTTATCTAAGAACATATGTTCTCGAGTATTATAATTTGCAATCAATCACAAAAAATATAAAGAAATTTGATTTACCAACTCTAGGAAATTTTTGACATATTATACATGTTTTAATTAAAGTAGAATAAAACAAAAACATAGAAGAGAAAGGTACCAACTGAACAAGTTGAAGTAACACATGGCTTTGGCGTATTTATATTGATGTCTCTACCAACTTCGCCGATTATGAATATAAATGTTTGTTATTGGGATATATAATAATGTAGTACGATTTTAACTGATATTATAGGTTTCTGATGTAGATGACAAAGGTTGTTTCATGCTTTTCTGTTTCATCAGTTAAAATAGTGCGATTAACATGATTAGTATTATGATAATAACTTCAGTTGATACAATCCATACGATCATTCAAGTTGAAATTGTTAATTCCACATATCTTTTTGAATAAAAAAACGATTTATTTGTTCTATAGTGTTGATCCATCATAAGTTGAGATAAATTTAAGAGCTGTTCAGTGTTCGTTAGGGTGAGGACAAGATGCGACTGTCCGGGACTCAATAAATTAAAATATATTTCTTGAATAAAACATTAAAATACAAACAAGATTAATATAGCTAAATATATTAAATTAAGCAAAACAAAACCCAAATTAAAACTTTGAATTATTGGACCCCAAAACTTATAAAAGGCCCATAATATTCTTGGACCATTGCGATGCACTGCTGAATGCTTGTGAACTAGGACAACCGAGTAAAATAACCTGTTTTATATCCTCTATTCAACGACTGAATTCTCAATTTTTGACGTCGTGTGACTTCACTTTCACAAACCACAAAAAGCCATCTTCGTTCATTCAGAAGTACATACAATTATTGTGGTACGTAATTGGATAAAACCGAAAAAAAATTCAAACAAAACGATGCACTACAGTTATGGCGGTGTAATATGATTTTTACAAAACTTGTGTTTTACAACACCTGTCACAAATGTACCAGCATCCGCTTTTGTTAAACACATTCAGAGAAAACACAAAAGTTGAAATATAAAAACAAGTTCTCTGAAAGGTTTGTTATATATTTTTAATGTCAATGTCAAAGCTAAAAGAACATAAAGCATAACAAATTACTACATTTGGTTAAACTAAATAAAGAGGGATGATCAATAAGAAATCTATAAAAAATACAAAAATTAGAAGCAAAGGAAAGATCAAGCAGGGATGGGCAAATCTTCAACCCATCCACCACGATTAATAAAGCTGAGATCAGCCAAATTTTGAATGGCAGATTCACTAAGCTTCTTAACCCACTTCACACGTCTTCCTATATTTGCTCCACTTCCAAAGCATCCATGTTCTGCAAAGACCAGCTGGTTTTCGTGGCCCACGAAATTCCATGCATCCCATCCTTCAGGAACAACTACATCGGTCAGGTTCGAGTTGTAAAAGATCACTCGAGAATAACCGCGCCACGGCCTGCCCAAGAAGGCCATGCCTGTTCCATATACGAGGCAGTTGATGAAGATGAATCCATTTGCATCGTACGGGTTGGTCCGTCCTTGAGCCGTTATGTAACCGGCTAGCCCCGGTTCTAGCTGCCCACCTAGCACTTGTATCACACAGCTCTACAACCCACCAAACACAACTTTTATTTAATGAAACTTGGCCCGAATAAATAGGAATTTTAGTTTTATAAAGGATTATTAATATGTGAAAACTACAGGGCTATTAAGAATGGTTCCATTAGCTATGTATATTTAGTTTTTTTTCGAAAATGGTTATCAAATCAAAATCCAATCAAGAACATTCTTAGTTTGGTTCAATTTTTAATTTATCATATCTTTACTTTTCATAAAATTAAACTTCAGTTCGATATTTTCCTTTTTGTGCATAGGAAAAGTGAAAAAAACATTCCAATCGCAGTGGTTAGAAAGATATATCTAGATTGAACATCACAACTATCTACGGACATCTACTGTTAACAATTCCTTGGCCATTTTAAAGACATTCTAAAAGTTTCAAATTATTTAGATTTAGGATTAATATCATCCTGTCATAATCTCAAAACCAACATTATTATGTGAAGAATGTAACGGATCACCTGGTAAATAGATTGACCGGTACCAAAGATGAAATCGACCGCGCCTTGTATGGTACACCGGTGGAAGTAGTGCCGGCCATCAAAGTCCCACAAGGTATCTTGAATTCCAGCAAACCCTACCGAGTAAAAAGCCGACTTATCGCCGCCTATCAACGCTGCCACGGCTGGAGTTCTAGGGTTCTTGTTCATTTTCCCTTTGCTAGGGAAATTATAGGAATTCTATAAAAAAAAAAAAAAAATCCATAAATTTATTCAATAAAAAAAAAAATCAACAAAGAAAAAAGGCAAGAGAACGAAAGATAAAAATCACCACCGTACGGCGAAAGTGATGCTTTTAACAACGGTGTTATCGGCAAGAGTAGAAAAGGTAGGGCTTTGTGCAACCGAGTAATGGTCGTCCCATTCAACTCTCGTTAACCTTTTTCCAGCTCCTACTAGTACTATGAACGGTTTTTCATACGGTATCTTTATTTTCTCTCTTTATATGCAAGACATAGAGAAAAAACATTACTAAGCACTTTCGCATATATAACTTCATTACAAGACATATAGAACTTCATGATAATTACTCAATCAAAATATTGCTAGACTAACCTGTAAAGACCGGCTTTAACGTTGATGAAGAACCAATGACGATTGTTGATTGGAACAGAATCAATAGCTTTTTGTATTGTCGTGAAATTTCCATGGCCGGATTGATCAACAAATACTTGTTGTTGGTATACTCCGAATGGCTTAGCTTCAATGAGGTGAGGTAGACAAAAACAACAAAGAGCGATGAGACCTATGAAAATTCGATGAGTTCCCATTATTACAGTTTCTGATTTTGATTAGATGGTAACGAAACGTAAGAGTTTTAAGAGAGGGAGGGTAAATGAGAGTAGTGGAAGAAATGGAGGATTTTTTTAACAAGGTCGTGAGGTTAATGCTTTTTTAGTTAATTGTAAATATTTTGATGAAGATTTTGTTACTTTGTTTTCCTTTGATTATGTGAGGTTTTTATTGTGCTATTAAAGTAGAATCTAAATGAAACTGGAAAGTTTGGCTTTGTTTCTAGATTTGGTGATCCAATATCTTGGTTTTATGTGAGAGGTCCGAAACAAGAAAGGAAGTTGTAATATTTGTTTTGATTGTGGTAACTGTAAATAAAAGTTAGTGGTCGAGACTAAAATTGAAAAATTATTATAAATTATTTTAAAAACTTAATACATAGTGGTTTTATTTTGTATAGAGATTACACTGAAAAAATGGTAGAAAACTTGAAATTTGTCATACAATTAATATTTTAGGTTAAATCTTTGTAGATGACTCTATCCACATTGATAAATGATAAGTATATCTGTCTTGTTTGGAAATAAAAAGGAAGCTTTTATAGATTTGGGCGTATTTCTCCAAATAATAGGAACAAGTAACACATTGGAATAAACCCCTTTATAAGAAAAAAAAATAACACATGTGAATGAACAATACACTAACCCTTTATCAATTTTTTGTTTTGTTTTAATAATACTACTATTCCTTTAAATTTTATTTCACAAAAATTTTCAAAAAAATAATTACAATTTTGCATCCTCAGAAAAATATGACGTGTTATTTTCAAAAGAAAAATAGAATTCTATATACAAACTGTCACCCTCTAAATATTTACCGCTTTTTGAATAGAGATGAGAAAAGTCTCAAACTCCAACCATTTATTTGAAGGCCATTCTAGGATGGCAAAAAAAAAAGATATGTTTATTTTCATTTTCTTGTTGACATCTAGTGATCACTGATCAGGCACGTTTCAAGTATCAAATATCGAGAGAGTACTTATACACGTGCTTACACTTTTTAGCCCCAAGAAAAATCGATTAGGAGTAATCACCAGTGGTCCTCATGTATCTGTCTTGCCATATTTTCACATACCTTTTGAAAACAAAGACTGTGTAGTGATCCCATTTCTTGTTAAAGTGCTCTTAGACTGTAAAAAGAGAAAACAAATTCTATGTACAAACATTGAATTCTAAATCAACTCACGACAAAAGAAAAAAGTAATCAGAAATCTAGATCAACTCTCTCCATTTTCAAAAGTAATTACAATGATTATCTTACCATTTAACACAATAATACGATTGACAAACACGAATCTTTTTTGCTTACCTTCGATGAATTAATATAAGCTATATAACAAAGGATCTTCAAGTCTTGGACGGATTTGGAATTGGAATTCTCTGGCCTTGGACTCTGTCAAGATCTTACCCCCGTACGAACCTACTTGGTGTGAGAAGAAAACCAAGCAGTGCTTTTGGAATTTATTGTGTATGTGTCGGATCTGACTTGGATTAGAGCTAATGGTGAATATATAAAGAAGATGAAGACAAGAGTTTCGTCTTTGTTGACGTACGAGAGAAAGATTAAAGACAATCATTTTGAGTCTCCTAAATGAATTTGTTTTTCTGAATTCTGACACTTAGTTTCTTTAGTCAAATCACTTTTGAAAAAGTGTAAAAGCGTCACTTTGTTTAACCGAATGGTCAATTTTTTGAAGATTAAAACTGGCTATTTCTAACCTTTTTTTTCTTCATGTTTTCTTGTTGTATATATATTGGCCCATTTCTCATAGACAAATCTCAAGAAAATGATAGTTCCTCTCCCTCCCCTCAAGAAAAGTTTTCATGCATTGTTTTTTTCTTTTCTTTTTTATTTTGTGAAAAAAGTTATTTCAAGTAAATAAGTGGTTTAGCATTCTAAACCGCTTGTTCAAAACCTACAAATCAAAGCAGCAGAAATCACAACAACGAGTTCTAACATTACAAGCGACACAATCATCACTAAAATTTAAATTGCATGAAAAAAGCCCCAAAAAAATAAAGTAAGCACTCCCTTTAACTTAAACACTCTTCCAAATGCTTGGAGAATAAAACCCAATATGTAGAGATTATTACGTACTGTAATCTTCACCAGTGTACAAAGTTGTCGCCGTGTGATGATTTTCAAGTAAACACAATATTTCCCAGGTTAGAGCTTCCAGATCTGAAATAAAATTGTTTCCAAGCTTTAACACTTCAAATATTGTGATAAATATGTTACAATATATATATATATATATATACACACCATATGTAACACACAAAGAAAATAACCATGATAGATTAGATACACCATATATATCTAACATTAAAAGCAAATAATCATAACATCTAAAAGGTAAAAGAACAAACAAAAGACAAAAGCTAGACATCTAAAATAGTAAAATGTATAACATCGAACCACCAATATCTTTTACTCTAAGACTTTTTACCAGACTCATATACTCACACACTCACAGAGTCACACACACACATAGTAATGATGTCTTGATGATTAGATAGACCACATTGCACACAAAAAGATATAATCATGACATCTAAAAGGTAAAAACAAACAAAACACAAAAGGCATGTGAAATGGATAACAATGAACCAACATAAACTTTTGTTTTAAGGGACCAACAGAAACTTATCAAAAGTATCTTTAATCGAAAGAATATTTAAATAGCAGAAAAATATATATCCTTACATGTTGGTATTTGCATGAATGAAACTAAATATCTGTTGGATGGAACTTGCTATGTCTTCTGCCGTAAACCTCGTTTCACTTGTTATCTGCACATATTTTACATCTACCTCATGTTAGCCATTGATAGTTATTACATATACTTTAACAATACAAATCCATAATCTATGATTATATTGAAAACCCTAAATAAAATTATAAATGTGTTTTATGACAGCTAATCCAGATTAGATAATTACATGTATTATTTGATGAGTCTAGATTTTGCATATGAAAGCTGAATATGAATGATGAATTACTTTTTAACATATAAACTTGCCTTGACATTAAAGGAGTAGAGGACGGTTTGTTCCATGGTAGTGATGTTAGTGTGAAGAATAGAGAGATGAAGATCCTCCAAAGCAGCTATAGTCTTAATCAGCTGTCCCGGCCTTCTTCTTGAAAGTATCTTGATCATGGCGTCAAACCCTAGCAGCTTCACCTCCACGTCAGCCAAGCACGACTTGTTCTCCGCAGTCTCCTCCCGAAGCCCTCCTCCGCCCTCTAGCTCGGTTACATTTCCCGTAATAATGAGCGGTTGTGCTTGGTTCGCTACCGTAGTTATGGGAGAAGAAGAAGAAGTCGTTGTCGTTGTCATGTCCCTACCGGTTTCTCCTAAGATTCTTCGACGCTTCTGTGATTCAAGACATTGTAGGAGTTGCTCGAGCTCTCTCACAAACTCTATTGCTCCTCCTATGATTGACGCTTGGTCTCCCTATTTTATACAATTAATATTTGGTGTAGACAGTATAATTAGTTGTACATATACATATAAAAAAACATTCACGAAAATTCTTTCTTTAAGATATAATTTATGAATATCATACCCTTTGAACGTAGGAGCCAGGCATGAGAGATCTAAGGACACGAAGATGCTCATTCATTTGCTTCCTACGGTTTCTTTCGACCGCGATATGAGTCATCCGTTGGCTTTCCACTTCTTCGCTGGTCTTGCTCGTTCTAGCTCTCTTCCTCTTGCTCTTCACCTCCTTTTTCGTAACATTCTTGTTCTCCCTATCTTCTTCTTCTCCTCCAATAAAACGTAGTTGCACGGAGTTGTTGTCGTTGTCATCGTCTTGATCTTCTTTTTCTTCAAGAAACACATTGCCTATGTTTCCTCCACACTCACCTCCTTCTTGAGACGTCTGATGAGAAGGCATGAGATGTTGGGTTTGGTTATGGTCCTCTATTTTGTCGTTCAAGACAGGGAACTTCAAGAAATAAACGGGGTCAATCCCGGTTTCTTGATCGTCTTGGTTTCTGGTCTGGTTCAACGCAAGTTTCGAACCGAAGTCCGCAAACTGCATCACATCAGAGAAGTTCATTTTATCAAAAGGTGTTGCTCCAAATCCGGAAGGAGAGAGTTGATGTTGCTGCTGTTGTGGCATCGATTGCTTTTGTTGTTGTTGAAGGTTTCTATTGAACATATAGTCTATCATACCAGAGCTGTTATCATCGTTACCGCCTGAGGATTCACCTAAGAAGTTTGGTGCCTAATAAAAACCAGAATTGGAGAATGAAGTTAATATCATAAGCAGGAAGATTTGAATCTTATACATAGATATCTATCAATTTGTATAAGAAAAGAGATTAAGGATCTTGAAATACTGGAAAAAAAAACGTACGTACCGAGTAATCTTTATCCATTGCTATTCGTGGTAGTTGATTATAAACTGCTTAAGTCTAATGAAGGTCAAGCTTCTTGACCTGATGACAACAATCCATGAGCTTCACAGTCAGTTTTAAAAACATATACATGAAACAAAAACACACGTAGAACAAGTTAAAACCAAACCTAGGCAGATTACATGTTTCACCATATACATATACATGTATTTTATATGTACAAAACAAGTTTTCAAATTGAATTTTGACAATTAAAAAAAATGATTAACACCAAATATATTAGAGCTTTGTTTAGTAAGGAGTTAACAAAATAAAAGGGACTGACCTTGTATGATTTGCTAGGGTTTACGAGAGATGTATATAAAAGACGCAAGACATGCAAGATAGTAGAAGAAGACGGATTAGAGAAGACAAAACTTAAAAAAGTGAGGGGAGCTTTTTGTATTGAGAAGTCATAAATGAGTAAGCATCACCAAGCTCCCATATTTATAGAGAGAGATACATTATACATGTGTACACAAGGTATAGCAAGGGGGCATTAAATTTCTTAAGTATGTATATTCGTAATCATTTGTTTCTCTAATTACTAATTAGGGTGTGAATGGTACACATTCGTGACCCAATAAAAACAAATTAAACGACTTAAAAAAAGATACGTAAACATGTTTCAAAAAAAAAAAAAACAATTTTCTAAAGAATAAAGATAAATGAAAATCTACATAAGTTAATCTAAAATATTGAGGATTAGTAGTAAGTAGTTTGATTGCAGTGGCTGTTTTATTCTACTATCATATTCCCATTAATTATCGAGACATCATTGTTTTTCGCAATTTTCTATGCATTCTCTTTTAGTTTCTAAAAGTAGAGAAATATCAACCATCACATAAAATGTTTTAGAAAATCTAAAAACTACAACCAAAAGATATCAATCGTGGGAAAAATGAATTTTCGTTACTATTGTCCTTTTTTATTGCTTTGTAAGAAAGAAAAAGGGATGTTATTATTGCCCTCTTATAATTGTTAGAGATACTTAATGCTTAGTAAAAAAAGCTTCCAATTGTAGCAGGATAAAGCCGTGCAGTCGGAAGTTCTCAATGTCTCCCCAAATGCTTTTGCAGAAAATCATGATTGGCTAATCAAAAGATGCTCATTCAATCAATCCCTTTGTATTATGCACATAATGTGTCAATATTAATTTTCATCCCATTTGATATATAAATATCATTACATATATAGTTATCTAGTTCTTCTCTATCTTCTACATAGAAACACATAACAATCCAAATTTTACGGTCAAATTTGAAATGGGGGATCTAGAGCAACTCCCTAGCTTATTTTGAACAAAAATTAAGTTCAATATTGACTCAAAAGAAAGATTATTGAATATTCCAAATCATATCTTGTTTTTGTAATAAATACTCTATTTCTTTTTGCGTTAGACGTAAGGGTGAGGAGCCACAAAATACGAAAAAAGAAGTAACGTGAAAACACACGTGTATCAGCTGATCACCTCTCTATCTATCTATCTTTTTTTTTTGTTTGTCAAACCATAAATGATAAGATTTGAGTTTTTAGAGTTCACAAGCCAAGGCCGCTCTTTTTCCACCGCTTTTCGTGAACTTAATCAAATCTCTATACGCTTCTCATCTTTTAGTTTATTTCTATAGTATTTCAAATTCAAGCACTTATATTAGTTATGTGTTGTCAATAAAATATGATTTCTAATAAAAATATTCTGGTCAAATATATGAAATTAGTTTCACGAACATGACCTATACTATTTGTGTGTGTACGTGGAGACATATACATTTAAAGAAAAAGACACTGGTGTGGATGGTTACGTTTTAACTTTTAACAAAAAGTGGAGTAAAAATTCACGTTGATCAATCCAGTGAACTTTTTCGGGAATAAGAGTCGCGGATCCATAGGAGTATTTTAGTAGGTGCATATTACACAAATACTATGTTGAAAAGAAAAAAAGAAACATGAAAGAGCTTGCATCGAAGCATCAACCAAAAAAAATACTTGCTGCAACCATTCCCAATTGAGCCAACAAAACAACTATTACGATACATAACACCCACAGGCCACAAGCATCGAAATACTGTAAGATATATAGATTTTAAGATCAAACTTCAATGATAGCGAGCGAAGAGACTGATTGATATACTCAATTCTTTTTTAATTCCAAAAGAATAATTTACATTCTTTTTTATCATAAAAAAAAGTAAAAAACATAAAAATTTGCATTCTTATACCATAAATTTATTGTCAATATACAAGTGCAGTTCAAACCAAGTAAACACACATATTTATTATATCTATATCATATACATACTTTTGTTTTGGACTTTTTTTTCCCACTCATATCAATAAATTTTTCTTTGAGTAGTAAATTTAACACTAAAAATTCACTAGTAAAACCACTTAGTGATGGTGATCCCAAAATCAATTTCCAAACTTTTATCACCACCAATATCATTACCAATTTTCAATTAATTTCACTCCTTTAAAAAGTGTTTTTCGCCTACTTTTTTCTTTAAGATATACAAATCTTTTTTATTAAGGAATCTAAAAAAAGCATATTGTTAGATGAATCCAAGTAAAACTAAGTCAACAGTTTTGTAAGTTATAAGTTGTAACTCTATAGATTTAAGAGAAATGAGGTCAAATGGCACAAAAAAGCTTTCAGTAAGCCAATGACAATTGCTCTCTCATATATTTTACCAAGTTAATGAGAAACGTACCCCTCCATTACACCTTATCTTCCTCTTTACAAAAATGTTTTTTTTTTGTTTTTGCATTTCATCGTTTTCTTTCCGCTTTGTTCTCTTAATAATCTAAATTGATTCAATCTTGCGTTCTTTTTCTTTTTTAACAGTTTACATTTTTTATGTATGTCATAATTTTCTATTTTAAATAAGAGACATAAATTACTTGACATATTAGTAAGTGACTCTAAAGGAGAACTCAAAGCTTTTATTTAGAACACATATAGTAAACTTTAACGCGTAATGTAAAACTATTATAGGCATATTCAGGAATTACGAAAAATTTGAGGTAGCTGCGTGAGATTATAATACGAGTACTCTATACCAGTTTGGAATCATACATGAAGTTTGGAAGCTTCAGGTACCTAGTTCACTACTAATAATAATTTGCTTTCTACAATTTTGTATCGGAAATTTTAATTGAGATTGTTAATTTAAATTTTGTGTGCCAACAAAAACTTAACTTTTAAAAAATATTTTTTAAAATTAATTGATTTTTCTTATACATATGAATCACATATTATACGTGTCGCTTTTTTATTACATTAAAACTAATTAAAATTTCCGTTTTTACTTCTAATTAATATACTATATAAATTTTTACTATACATAAAAAATAATTAGGATAAAACTGAAATGTCATAGAAACTGTACTTCAAACTTAAGGGATATATATTTTGATAAAAAAAATTTATTTATTTTAAAAATACCTGTTAATATAATAAATATATTGTATTAATGTGCGTAATATACAGTGTAACCGACTTTCTCAGAGTAGAAATGTTAAAAACAAAAAGGCTGTGAATCGCTTGGCCTTTTGGCTTTTATTACCTTTTTATTGTTTTTTTTCCAGCGACTTTTTCTGTCGCCTTTCCTCCTTCTTTTTCCCTTTGTTACTTTTACTTTAATTTTCTTTCTTTCATTCTTTATGTACAAAATACATTATAACTAATAATTGATACATATTTTGATTGACTATAATTATATTATATGAAAATATCAAAGTTTCTTAAAAAGATTTATAAAAGATAATTTATATAACAAGCAATTAAAATTGGATTAATATCTATCACGAAAAACTGCTTATTTTTTTTAGTATAAATTATTAAATAAAGTATGAAATGAAATTGTAAAACTGAAGAATTATGCTTTCGTATAATTTTTAGACAATTTGATATTGTCTATCTTTTAAATATCATAATATTTGATAATTATCAAAAATATTTCACTTTTCTTTTTCTAATATATGAAGTATGAAGGTTTAGATTTGTATGCTTATTATTTCATTACTTGAATGTTAAAAGTTTACAGGAATTTTTTTTATTTGAAGATATTGATTTTATACTTAGTTGAGAAAAATTATTATAACGTAAATCTTTAAAATACTATTTGAAACTGATATTATTTTAGGAAATATTTCATTAAATGGGTCAAGCCACTAGAGAGTACCTTCCGTAGAAAATAACAAACATCGAAGTCAAGATAATATGATGATGAAGTGTTTTCTGAGGATATTCGCATGCACAAACCAGTAAACTAGCCTGCAAGACTTCCTTGGAACCAGAAAAAAATAAGAAAACGCAAACGAGGAATGCGAGTTTTAGTAACACCGGATTTGAGGAAACGTGATATACAATGTTTTCATCAGCTAGTTGAAATATGGTGTTCATGGAGCGGAAATGTATGATGATAGGAAACTTGATCGAAAGACAGTAAGACGACGAAGTATCAAGGTCAAAGAAAAATTCTTGAAGATGTACATAATAGAGAAGATGTACATGAGAGATTGATCGTATTTATATACTTTACCAGCCTCTGGCTCGGGCTACTACATCTGGTAGAACATGGATCGGTCATCGGTGATGACGGAATTTTACAGTACAAGGAACTTGAATGCTCTTTACCTATTTTGTTTTTTTGTGTGTGTGTGTTATATAACAAATAATAGACATGACGATCGTATGGATCGTTGATAATTGCTTTAAAATCTCAACAATGGACATAGAGCAACTCGTCAATCTACAAGCTTCGAAATCTCTATTAATTGTTATATAACCGAAGCTATTTCGAAATCTCAACAATGGACATTGACAATATCCATCCGATTGCTTTCAACTTTATGCACTTTATTTCTCCAATGGACTTAGAGGAACTCGTTTGATCCTATTTGATCCCGACACATGTGAAAGATATATGAATAATTTTAAATTCATAAATAAAGCTCGCAGTAATTAGGCTTTGCGAGAAACTCTTTAGGTATGAAAACTCGGTCTTAATTCTTATTAGTACTCTAAAACTTAGATTAAGCAATAATCCCAAGAGATCACCAGAACTAATTACATGCGTCGCTAAGAAATGCATCTAAACTAAAAAAATGATATTTAACCGAAACATATATAACTTTTAACTTTAAAAGTTGACAAGGTGCTAATCCCTCAATATTGTTGCTAAGTTTAGTTTTTTTTTTTAAATTTGTTTTTTGATTCTTGCTTATTCGTTTTATTGTTTAAGGGTGTGACACTTAACGATTATGGCTAACTTAGATAAAATCAAACAAGTGTTTTATTGTTCTTTTGCACCCCAAAAAAAAGTGTTTTCATCATTGTTGTATTGGTAAGAAATAATAAAAAAATCTACTACGTACGGTTTTATAATTCATTGGAGGTGAAGTCCAAAACTTCACGGTTAAAAGAAACATAATTCTTTTAACAAAAACTTCAAGAAACATATATATAATCCTTAATTAAGATACGCCAAAGAAATAATTAAGGGAGAAAGAAAGTTGAATTTGATTGTGATAGGTGTCACGGTAATCTTACGTGAGATGGGTACGTAGGATCTCCAAAAATAAATAATCATGCACTTTTATACGTTACTTTTGAGTTTTGAGTTTACAAATATATATAAGCTCCTTTTAATTTATTGCATGTTAATGACTCGTGAATCACGAGTGTACATTACTTTTTATAAAGCAATTTTTTTCTTTGAAAAGAATTTTCTTGTATCAGAACTGGTCTGAATGTTTAACATCAACCAAGATTTACAAACTGTTTAGTGATGAAGCTACAATGAACCCTCAAAAATGCTAATTAATTTGGTGAAATAGATCAATATCAACTTTCAACGACACACCTTTGTTTTTTTATGAAAAAAAAGTCTCATTTTCGTTTGTTTTGATTATAAACAAAGTTGGTCTCTCGCATGCAATGTACGTTCACGCTGCAATGACAATAGTGTACGTTCTTTGTTGTAATTTAGTCGAGAATCCATCTCCGACGTTAGGAACAATCTATCATCTTTCCTTTTTTTCTTTGCACAAATATCGTAAAAGTGATACCCACGATTATCTACACCAAAAGTGGTCACTGACAATGTACGAAAAAACTTAGAAAACAACTTAAAAAAAGACAGTTCAAAATGATGGTATTTGATCAGTGAGTAGCTTCTTCAGTATTAAAGCTCAATTACATTTATTCAACCTATGGTTATGATTATATAAACTCTGTTTTCTCTCCAATTTACCCTGAATATGTTAGCACTTGTAACTAACCTAATTCTTTCTATTAATTTCACATTTAAACAAACATATATAAATGGATTAACTAATTCTTGGATCCAGAATTTAGCTTACCATACTTAAGATCAATCCATGGATCTTTATTATAAAACTTGAAGCGAACGCTAAGACTAGTAGAGTCAATAAAATAGTAAACCAATAAACCTGAAGCTTTTACAACAACTAAGCAAGTCCTAAAGGAAGTCTCCACACAAAGTTCTGTGCTTTTTAACTCTCGAATCTGAATTCTGACCTTCACTATTTGAAAACCATTCAAACCTATCATTCTTCTTTACCTCTGCGAATAAACATAACTCTTCTTGGTTTCTTCCCGGGTAAGCCCGACTAGACCCGACATCTATTCTTGTAGACGGTTCTGAAGATATACCGAGCCTCAAGGATAAATCACAGACCCTCTCAGTTGCTTCTTCTGAGGGCTTTATACCAATAGGCATGCCAATGATTATGGGCGCTTCAGGGACTCTAAAAGACATGTCAGCTTGCTGCGTTTGATTATTACCTTCGTAATACAAAGGATAGACCGAACCCAAGTTGACTGGAGCTGGAGCAGGAGCAGAAGCAGGACCAGTTCCTTGTCTAATTGCCAATGGCTTTTGATGCATCTGCATGGATTCATGAAGAAACGGGTAACCGCGAGGAGTAGCTACACGCTTGTTGCTGTTATCAAGTACATCAACAGGGACTGCAGCTTGAACTGTCTGGCTTGGTTTGGTTGATGATTGTTGAGCTTGCTGACGATATTCATGATGGTAAGACGGCTCATTAGTCGACGCAGAAACCGGTTCCTGAATTTTAGGACCGAGGTAAGTCCTTCCGCTACTATGTCGTTGGCTTCTTGAAGCTCTTACAGCAATACATCCCAAATTAAGAGCAGCTAACCATATAAAAAAAAACCACATCAACAAACAATAAACAGTACAAAGCACTAACTTCTAAGTAGTTTCAATAAGGATCACTAGAGCTAAAGAGAGAAACAAAAATGACAATTACCTTCAACACATGGAGGCAAAAGAGGACCAGTTTCTGTACTCTCATCTCTTCTAATAATTGTATCAATGGCATCATTTACTCTATTCCACATAGTATCAGCATCTGTATACTCTTCCTAATGGAAACCGAAACCCAATTGTCATTTTGTGAAGCTGAAAACACACTAAAAAAAGAGAAGGAAAATTTGTTTAAAACCTCGGAATTGGCTTTAGAGTACATGATTTCTTCAGCTTTTAACACAACCACAGGCAATTTCTCCTGCCATTCTTTGTTCTTCCTCGTCGCTGCGCTATGTGCTTCCATTGCGAGTCTGAAATCAAACAAAGAAAACCCCAAATTAAGATACAAAGAAACCCTAGCGTACGGTTTTGAGAAAGATGAGTGAATGAAAAAAACCTGAAAATCTGGCGAATAATCGAACCACGAATAGGTTGATGACGATCGCTATGCCAAGCTCGTTTCACACACTCGTAAGGTCTTGGTCCTGGCCTCGGCATTTTCTCCTTCTTCACACACTTGAGCAGTGACACACTCAGCTACAAATCGAAGTAACAAGTCACTCACTCATCAAACTAATCGGTTCAATTTCTATCCGGGAGTATTTTCCGATCAGCGAGTTCGATGTACGAGTCGCCAAATGGTGTGGAAAGAAAAATCAACCTTAAAACTCTTTTTAACCGATCCAAGGAAACAGATCTGAAGCTTTGAAGCTCTGAATCGTTTGGAGATTTCGTCTACTTGAGCTCATACCGGTCACATCTCCGTCATCATCATCGTCATAGAATCTCCGATTGTTGTCTCCATCGTTGCCGCTTCTGGAAATGGAAATGGAAATGGTGTGATTCGGGACCGCTTCTTTAAAAACGAACCAGTTTTGTGATTTGTCTATTATACCCCTATTTGTACTAACTGTCGTTTTTTTTTTTTTTTTTGTCGGCAACTGTCGTTTAATATGGCTTTTTACTAAACCGGAATTGAAATAACCGGGTTTTGAACAGATAATATTAATTTCAAACGACACCGTTTTGGAGTTGTGTCTAACACTTTGATTGATTCTGAAATCTGGATTCGTCTCCTCCATTAAACATCTCTCGTCTGATAACACCGATCCATCTCTTTCTTTCTCTCTCCGTCGACTCTCGTTCTTAAAGATGAAAGCTTTCTACGTATTCGTTGTTGCTCTTCTTCTCACCTTGAATTATAGGGTTCGTTTTTGTTCCTTCGTGTCTTGCTCTCGTTTACGGAATTGCTTGTATGTAATGACATGGATCTGACTTTTGTTTGTGTATAGGGAGAAGCAAGTGGTTCTGTTTTCTTCATTGATGGATCCAACAATCAATATCTTCGTCCACGATCATCCAGTGAGGTAATGATTTTCGTCCCAAATGTGTGGATGACCGATTTGAAATAATCTCAAATTTGATCATTTTATATTTCAATCTAAGATCGTTTCTGGAAATTATACGAGTTTGGTCCATTGAAGTAGTAAAATAAGATCTATTGTTTGGTCTAAGTGGCACCAATTTGTAGTTTTCTTGTCTGTTTTTTTTTGTTATTTTGATATTGATGAGAGATCAATGGACAGATTGCAAATTTATGTTTGACAAGTACTAAAGTTTGTGATTTAATAGTTCTTTTTGATGAATTTTAGTTAAATCTCTTTTCTTTGAATTGAAATGCACAGGCACTTCCCATGTCGCCTGTTGAAATATCTGCAGCAGTGTCTGCCTTGTTGGGTTTTGCACCTTCAGCAACTTTGACAGCTGATGGCTCATCCAAGGTTATTTTAGTATTATAGTAGAGTTGTTTTTCTCTCTCTGGGTTAAAGTCCTGTACTTCATCGTTTATTTGTTTTGCATTTTGTTATAGTTGAACAAGATTCTAAAACCTAATCCATTTGAGAGGCCTCGCGCTGCTTTTGTGCTAGAAATCGCTGGAGCTGATGGTATGTGATTGGAAAGCTTTAGTTTTCTGACATGAACCAAAAATTTTAGTTGTAAAATATTCAAGTGTTTGTTTTTTACTTGCAGATATGCTTTTGGAAACCTCCCCTAGTCATTCTTTCTTGGGCAATGCCATAAGGAGCAGTATTAAGTCTGATTCGTACAAAGCTGATACTGAACTTCCAGGTGCCCTATCAGCTTGAATACCAGAACCATCTGAGCATGACTAGTTTCTAACTTTTTTTTCTTTATGGGTTTAAGTCTTACTTTGGATATTCTGCTAATCTTTTCAAAATTCTGCAGACAATGAAGTGGTTGTTGTGTCTGTCAATGAACCCTCCTCTGATGTGACTGACAAGGACATTAATGATTTTGTTAGTTAACAGCACCTGTCATTCTAAGTGCAAACACTATTTTTTTTTCCTTTTTAATATAATGTGACCACAAGTTAATGGTGTGGTTATAATATACTTAGGCATCTTGGTTGGGTGGATCATATGTTGCTGGAGCTGAACCATCGTCTGGATTGTTGAGTATCCCTCTGGCTGGGGGTGCTAATGTGGAGTTCAATTTGGAAAAGGTAATATTCTTAATTCCATGAAAAATTGTATGATTTTATGTGGGAGAGGTTGCTGTATTACCTGTAGATATTGTGATTTTCATATGAAGAAGGCACATGACTTTTGTTTCTCTGGGCAGGAAGCAGAGAGGAAATTTGCATTGAACCTTTTGGGTCTATATCAGAATATCAGACAGGCAGTCAGCGTTTATGACGATTTATCTCATGGTATTGACAGAACTGCCGAATTAACGGTTGGACGCTTTGGTGGTATCGATGTAAGGGCATTTTTGTTATTCTGTTTTTTTCCCTTTCCTCAGTTTCTCAGTCTTGGTATATAAATTAGAGGGTGGAGTTCATTGCATACGCAAATGTGTCACCTTTAGTCTCTTCAAAACTTATGACATTTCTGTTGATCGTAATAATGGCTGTTGGTTGTGCACTCTTTTCGGGATACTCCTGCTTAGCTATTTAAGGAATAGCAGAGGATTCGAAAGTGAATTATGATAAGATCTCAGGGAACTGGAAATGTTTTGAGCTGGTTGTAGTCGTCTAAGCTATCTTTACACTTATTGTATCCAAGGATTGCAAGGCTGATAAGGACCTTGTAATGAGTTTATATCTTGAGTTTATTTTTCATTGAAAATGTCTAATTGTTCAACCATCATGTTATTGTACTTAGCTTATATTTGTTTGCAAAGGTTGTCAATGTCTCTAATATAATTTATTCTTTCTGGAAATTATAGGCTTTAGCACAGGAGTATGGACAAGGTATGGCTAAGCAAGGGATGGATGTATTACTTTCCACATTATCAAAGCTATTCAATCTGTTGGAGACATCTCATAAAGGTGAATTGTCTCTCTGATTTAATAAACTCGTTTTCAAAGATATGTGTTAGAAAGTAGTTCAAGATGGGGAACTCATTCTCTGGAACATTTGTCTTTTTTCTTAACTGAATTTATGTAAGCTGAGAGATGTATTGGCTCTTGTAGGCCAAATTGTTGGGGTTATCGTCCTTGATGAGAGAGTAAACCAAGAATCAGAAAATCTTTTGAACTTTGGGTCTTCCCGTTCATCTGCACGCTCAATGGTGGAAGTGGAGGGAATTCCAAGTGCAGCCATTATCGCTGAGGTTATACTTGTTAGGCTGACTCTTGCATGGTTGACTGGAATCATTCTTCTCATTGCAACTATCCTTGGGGTAAGATCTCATTACTACTAGTCTACTACCAAGCAGATTCTTTGGCCAATGTAAAGTTGAATGTTTCCACCTAAAGTGGCCTATTGAAGAACTCAATCGTAGTTTGAAAACTGAATGTATTAAGTCACTCGAAGTTGACGTACTTGTCATGTTGGTTGCAGGTATACTTCCTTATGAACATGCCTTTGACGAAGGATACTCTTCTATATTCAAATGTAAAGCTCGACTAAGAAATGAAACAGAGCTTCAAAACGGCAAAAGGACACTGATTTTCTCTACAGGTCGTTCGTTTACATATTTTTGTGTGTATCAAGCCGTGTTTCTCAACTGGCCGCCTTTGAAACCGGTGTCATTTGAATGTTTAAAGAGAAGGATGAAACTTTTGGTGGTCAGAGCAGTTGATGTGTTATGTGTATATTGCCATATTGGTTGCATTCTCGACTTATAATTATTTTCTTTCTTACATACATTTTGAGTCTCAGTCCTAATAATAAAAGACCACTTTGGACACTTGATGTGTATCTTCTGTCTCTGTAAGAGCTTTTGATCATGAATCTGAATATATTATTGCAACTTCTCCAGGAGCTTTGTTTTGCATAAGACAGCATCATTAGGCTGCTCATTTACAAATGTCACCATCGACCTCTATTAGTTCAGTTTGATTCAATATAGTTCGATTTGGTTCTAGTTATTACTTAGTAGACCATATGCGAGTACAGAACTGAAGTAAATGATATGACCAAGAGGGGTTCATAGAATAATTCTTTGTAATAAAGTTCCACTAAGCAATAAGAGAAGAAACCTTGATGTTTTCTCAAGTAAGTAAGAAGAGAAGCATCATACAAACAAACAAAAATTACAAATCCTTTATTGGGACACGAGTATGATTAAACTCATCGTTGTCTGACTCTTTGATCAAATTAAGTGTACCGAGTTTTCATGCTATATAGCTCTTTATATTTTGCGGTTCATAGATTTGTCTTAGGTTTGGGTTTGTGGGCAATGCGTCTGGTCACACTGCGCATTGTCACAAATTCCTCTGCAGAAGATGGATGTATCCCAACCTGTGTTTTGTTCACAATATTAATTATCTTTAGTTAGAGCAAACATCAAACTGGTGAAAGTGAAACCCAAGTGCTTGGAAGACGTATGACTTACCGTGCTATCAAATTGTGCTTTGGTTGCTCCACACTTGAGCGCAATTGCAATCCCCTGCATTAAGCCATACAATATAATCACTTAAAATCAAGACACGCTTCGGATCAAACTCTAATCCATTTACAATACTAAATACTTCTCAAACTCAAATCAGGTTCTATATGGTTAGAAGAAAAATTCAGACATGCAATCGTCTTTAATCAACCCAAATCTTTCAGCTACCCTGTAAATGATTTTTGTTCTTGACACCTATGCACCACTCAGTAGAGCAGCTAAAGGGAAGTAAAATAAATGGTAGAAGCTACTATAAAGGAAAACTTGCCTGCATGATCTCAGCTGCATCAGGACCGCACATGGATGCTCCAATAACCTTATCACTCTTCTCATCAACTATTAGCTTCATCAATGTCTTTTCCTGGCGTCTATAACCAAAATAATTTAGTGATTAGTTCAAAGAGTGATCAGGTGCAAGCATATTGAAGAAAATCAAGAACTTTTCTAAGGATTTTCTAAAACTTAGAACTTTCAATGCTTTAGACAAAAAAAAAAAGAAAAGAACTTTCAATGCTTGCATACCCAGAAATGGTGTTCTTCATTGGATTAAAGCCTGAGGTGAAGACCAGAATATCACCGGTTGCTTGTTCTACTGCTTCTTCTTCGCTGAGACCCACTACAGCTAGTGGTGGTATGCTGGAAGACATAAGGAAACAAAAATAAAAATAAAAAATATTTAGAAAATGTAATATCTATATAACTATGAGAATACTGATATTTCCAGAGTAGCAGATATGTTTGTGGAGTAACTCTATAATTATGATAATATTGGGGCTATACAGTAAAAACATATGCCAATATAGGAGAAATGTTTGTGGAGTACTTTCAGATATTTTCAGAGTTTGATATTCACATTTTAAAGATCACATAGTTTGTGGAGAATTGTTCCGGGACACAATACACATAGTTTGAGGTAACTAGTGCCTGCAATATGACACACAAATAAAGCAAACTTTCATCCTATCAGAAAGAATACTTACCAAAATACAGCACAGGCGACATTGCTGTATTCTGCTTTAGTAGGCTTTCCACCAAAAGCAGTGTTCTGCAAGCATCAAAACAATCCACAAATGGAATACATAAGTAGACATTCCCAAACACAAAAGCTGAAATAGTTGGTGGTAGGTACAACTCCTCGAAAGGTTTGTGTAAATTATATGTGCAAGATAAGAGGCACAGACCGCAAAACAGGTGGCCTCCATTAACGCAACAGGTGTAAGGTTAATTCGGTTTGTGGCATCTCCTACAGCCCATATGCTAGGTATATTAGTTCGTGAATACTCGTCAACCTGAGGATAATGTACTGAATTAGTAGCTGCAAGAGGAGAATGTTTCCCCAGAAAGTCACGGAAAACTTTATTCAGGATAAATTTTAGTATCTGCAAATTTAGGAAATTGTTAAAACCTTCACAGCTCCAGCCTGATCAAGTTCAACACCAACAGCTTCTAAATTCAATCTTTTGGTATTAGGACTTCTGCCTGTATCAAATATAAACAAAAGATACATCCTTAGACAGCTGGAGGTAAAGCTACAGAGCTTCCTGGTCTACAATAATTCAGGAATTTTAACACCAAAATACCAATCATGCTCCATTTCAATAATAAGTAGATTCCTCAAAAATTAAGTTCAAGGGAGGAAGCAAAACCCGCACAAACATACAACTATCGAAAAACAGAATGAAGAAACCTACTGTTCCGTAAACCCAAAAATCCACGCAGAGGAACATGTATTAGAGTAGAAGAGAACAGAGATAAAAGTACTCTATTATAAACAAACGAAATTTGAGAATCACGTAACAGAAAATTTACCAGTAGCAAATAGGACGACATCTGCCACGAATTCCTCCCCATGGGACGATATGACTTTGATCCCCTGGTCTGTTTTTGTCAACTAAATGGAAAGATAGTGTATGTTCAGTAAAGTACTATGAACTCATGAAACAAGTGAAAAGAACGTATATAGTAATGAGACATGAAAAGTAATAATCATATTCAGATACCTGAGTCAAACTTGTTTGTGGATGCAGATTAACGCCCCTTCCTTCAAGATTTCTAGCAACTAGTGCCCTCATTTCGTCATCAAAACCCCTGAAAAGTAGAGTTTTAGAAAGAAAAGAAGCTAAAACAAAGAGATGGACTTTCAGTTATTCAACATAATTTGACAGAGAACCAGCACCTTAGCGGAAGTTCCTTCCTGAAGAATAAATCTACAGTAGCACCCATTCCACGCCATATTGATGCAAACTCCACAGCAATATACCTAATTAAAACGTAAATAGAAACGAGGATTAAACCATTGAAACAGCTGGCATGTTAGGTACAGCAGGAGGAAAACATTGAGGAAGACATTACCCTCCTCCAAGCACTATAGCACGCTTGGGAAATTCTTCCAAGCTCAAAGCTTCATCAGATGTAATAGCCAGCTCCTATAAAAGACAGTTTATGTATAACTCAGTGGACTTTCCATAAATAGCAGTTAATAGTTTTTCTCACAGACTAATTTAGAGAAATCATATTGCAAACATACAGATGTGTCTGTTATTTCTATTAAAATCTTTCCGGACTTACTCTGAAGATAATGATTTCATAAATACCAAGCACATCACACTATAGTAGATAAAAAAAATAACATGAACACAGAAACTTACATGTCCAGGAATATTAGGCTTTTGCGCCCGACTGCCAGTGGCAATCAATATGTGCTTTGCGGTATAACTTATTTTTGTGCCATCTATTTGTCTCACCTCCACTTCGTTGGGACCAACTACTCTTCCTTCACCTTCATACAATTTCACCGCAGCATTTGCCAATAACCGCTTGTAGATATTATTCAGTCTTAGTATCTCATCAGTCTGCACAGAAGGAATTAAAGACAGTAATTGATTATTTATGACCGAATTAGTTACATCGCAAAAATATCCAATCTACTGAGCACACTAGAAAAAACTATAGCAGCAAAAAACCATTCCCCACCATCTAACTTTCATACTTGACAAAACAATAATATAAGTATCTTCAGTAGGTTGCGGAAAAATATCAATGCTTATACATCCCAGAGTTTTAGTAGTTTCTCATTGTGAGAAATCCAAGACACTATACTGCTATTACAACCAAAACATCCAAAAATATTAACCTAAAGGTCACTTTCTTGAAATAGTTTCAACCATAATTTCTTCACAACTTAAAGATCAAAGGAAGATATTACAGTGTCAAGGAGAAAGCTACAACGCTAATCGTTTTACAATAAGCTGATTTCATTGGGATAACTTCGAGCAACTGGTGCAAGTGTATCAAGAAATATTTCACTCAATTACTGAAAAATAAGAATACGTAAGCATTATAGCAATTCCTGCATACCTTCTTTTGCAAAAGCTTCTTCCATGTGAAGTCGACTTTCTCATTTATTTCCCACCCATAATTTTTAGCATCCTGCCAGCAGTTAAACAACAGTATACATCATCAAACACAATTCTCTCTCAGTTGACATGAATTGTTCATAGACATATAGCCTAAACAATAATTTAGGAACATGAATACAATTTTGCAAATATTGCTAGGGAAAATGACTATTAAGAAGTTTGCTTTTACAGCTTAAAGAAAGACATTGAAATGATGATTAAAAAACATGGTTCATACCTCAAGTTCACCACCGTAAGTAGCTCCATAGACGAGAATCTTTTTAGGAACACAACCACGGATAACACAGCTGAAAGCCAAAAAAAGTGGAAACAAATAAAGGTATAAGATCGTGTAAGATTCCAACGTTTGATAATGCATCAACAAGGAACTTACGTTCCACCAACGCCTCCAATCTCCTCAGAGCTAATAGGGTGAAATGGAAGCTCACAAATACCAACCTACAACAATTGATTCAGAACAAACAACAACAACACATTAATACCAAAACCAGACATACACTAATGTCTAGAGATCATCACTATCCTCAAAAATAATTCAGACCTTAGCGCCATGATTAGCCGAAAACCTAGCAGCACGAACACCGCCACTCCCGGCACCGATGACAAACAAATCAAAATCATAGTGCGTCGCGTTGGCTTCATCAGCCGCCACCTTATCAATCTCACCATCAACAAGCATCTTCCTCGCCATGATTATGCAGACTCACACAAATCCAAACTGCCAAAAAAGAAAATCGAATAATCAATCAACACCACATGAAGCAAAATAACGAAATGAAACTAACAAACAGTGAATCTCGAATCAGCAAAAACAAACCCGATCGATAGGATGTTTGTCTATAATGATGAAATCGTTCGATGAATCGCGAATATCAAAGAAGAAGCAGTGTTACCTTAAGCGTTGAAGCGACAAAGCAAGAACACTAAAAGATCAAGAGAAGAGAGACACAGATACGGAGAGGAGGAAATAATCAAATGATTGTGTGGGTAATGTTAAATTGGATCTCTTCTTAATCACACATCGATATTGTTTTACACTGACTTAAGTTTTTTTAGGCTAAAGTCATTAATATAATTAAACCATTGAGTTTTTTAGATTGATCAATACCTTTATGTATACCAACTTAGTGCTCCCTACGAAACATATGCTCAAACAATTGAAAGCGACTTTTAAAACGAAGACATGGAATCTTTCAAAACTTAAGGTCTAAATTGAACGCTAAAAAGCGTACGTAGGCGTTGTCATTATATGCTCTTACGTGGCTTTTCTTTTAGCCAATAATTCAAAACCAACAGAAGAAAAGAAGAACACAAATTGTTCTTCTCAGATTATTATTTATTATCTAAACAAAACAAGAGTCAAGTCACCTCCACACCAAAATGTTGAACAACATTTACGTTTCCATCATCTTTTTATGGAAACTTTTCCCACATACTCCTCTCTATTAATATTATTACAACTCAGGAACTATGTCGGCTAGTTCCTCTCCTTAAATAACATTTCCTCTTTTTTATATATGTTACTCCGATAATCATATCAGAGATGTGAATTTACTTGTATCTTATATATAACAAGACCGAATGATTTAGCAAGAACAGCTTAATGCTGAATTACCAAAACACTTTGCCTTGTGTTTCACAACTTTGAAGTTGTTCGAGAATCTTCGGCTTCTAGGGGATAAGTGTACTCTGTCCATCATGTTGATCTGTGGAGCGTCCAGAATTGCCTTTGGCAACGATAATGCCCATTGCATTCCCCATATCGCGAGCGGTCTCATGTATATCAGTGACCGGTAATGCCCATCCATTGTCCAACCTTCCGGTGTCTGGAACCAATATCTGTTATTCGGTTCAACAAAGATACATCATCATCATGCTCGAGTATATCTATGTGTGTGTGATATCGAAACAATTAACAGACTGGATATAAAGAAGAAAGAAAACTTACCCGAAACCTTCTTCTGACCAGCCAGCTGTGAAAATTCCCTCAGCAGTGGTGAAACCTTGTTCTTCCATTCCAGAGAGGATCATAGTAGCCGCAGCTGCATAAGTAACACCTGTCCATATCTCACGAGACTGCATGCACGTGTCATCCACTTTCCCATCCGGATGCATCCCATTTACAGCACCCATTTTACCTCCTTTTGTCTTCATCACATTGAAATCAAAGATCTTTTGCATAGTGCTTCTGATTTTGGATTCCTCAAATAATGGAGGCAGACCTGAAGACGCGGCATACCATTGACCCGCCAGCTGATCGGTCTGTATAGATTTGCTGTTGCTGCTTGACCCACTGTCGTAATTGAAGTATGATCCATTCCAGAGTTTCGTTTCCAGTGCTGCCTTTGCATTCAAAAACTTATTTTTACAAAGTTCTGCAAAGAATTTGTCACCAATTTGGAGAGCCATTGCTGCTGCAGCTTGAAGAGCAGCCAGCCACAGGCAACCGCAGTAGGCACTCACGCCATGAACAGTCCATGTATCATATGTCTGATCTGGGAAACCATCATTCTCTATTAGATCGTCATTGTCTCTATCAAACTGTTCCATGTACTCCATAGCAGCACGAACTGCGGGCCACACGTCTATTCCAAATTGGTAATCCCCTGTAGCTGCAAAATCTCTATACACCTGAAGCACAAACTTTGGGTTCAGATCCTTCCACCTGCTTGTGTCATGTATGTTGTAGGCATTCATTTCATTCCAAGGATCATGCATCCCCAGATCGTGAGGAACAGCACCTCTGACCTTGCGAATTCCCACATTTCCTTCTGCCAGGAACTTAACCTTCCTACCATCTTCAGACAACACGGCTTTCGCAAAATCACGCTGGATGTTTAGTTCGATCTTTGGGAATAGCATAAGGAGCGCATATGATGCGTAAAAGTGTACATCATATGTGCACCACATCACATACTCCACACCTTCCAAATACAGAAACCGACCAACATCATCGCCATCATCTACATGGGGAGTATCGACAAATAAACCATTCCGGTTATGAATGGCTGATACTTCATCATTGCTTTTTACTCCAACGCTGTTGCCATTACCAAGGTCATTCCGTTGATCATTAATGTCAAGTCCACCGACCTTACCATCTGAATTTCCTAATCCCGATTGTTGATGCTGACTATTCCCATTAGCATTGAGTGAAGAAGAGTCTGCAACCAAAAACCGTTGATAAGGTGATACAATAATTTCAAGGCACCAAAATAATGAAACAACAAAATTTTGTTAAAAGCGAAGAACACAATTTTACAATCAAGAGTTTGACTTTGAAGAAGCGTATAGATGTGTACCTATCCAAACTGTACCACCGGCAACCAAAAAGTAAAGCTCATTGAACAGAGTGAACTTGTACCTACAAAAATACAAAATAGTTCAGGGCAGAACGGTGAGAGAGCAAAGTATTCAAAGATCTATTAGGTTCCAAAGCAATTACCACTCAGGGAGCCTTTCATCTCTGAGAATGGGATTCTGCCATGCTTCAATATCTTCCTCCCACCTCTTATAATCTGAAGTTGAAAACCGATGCTGGTCAATAATGCATAAGCACTATTCCACGTAAAACGGAAGACAAATTGTGTGTATGTGTAACATGGAACAATTTCAGTTAACAACATTATCAGGTATACATCCATACAGGGTGGCAACTTAAGTGAAGCATATGACACATGAACATCAGCACCACAAATACATACTTGTCAGTGCATCATGCACAAGGTCCAACGCTGCTCTTGGCGAAGTACCATAAAATTTAGTGTATCTCCTGCAAACCAAAGACGGAAAAAGACAGAAAACAGAACCCAGAAATCAACAGTGTATAACCAAAGACAGAAAATCAACAGCGTATACACATTAATATATTGGTAGCTTCTCAAAGCATGTATTCCATACACTCAATTCGGCCATGGGTTTAAGCTTTGTTAAACAAATGACACCCAAAAGGGAAAATTTATGCTTCCCTCTATTTAATGCTGAAGTATTAACCTACGTTTGCTTGAGCATTTTCTATGTGTACAACTAGTGCCAGGCACTATGCTTTATCTTTAGCTTGCCTAGAACTATCTTTCTCTCTCAGAGTTATTCTTCTCTTTAAAAATATATAAAACACATAACTGAGAGCGTCTTCAAGATTCTGGACTTAGAAGCAGATCCAGCATTACTGAGAAAAGATGTAAACTACAAACAACACAGAAAACTGATGCAATGGACAGAACAAGTAGCCAACTTTAAGACAACATTGATCATATGAAAATAAGTTGGTGATAACGATTATCAAAGAACCAACTTAACTTGTTGGGAAGAGGCTACAAAGGTTGTACTTTATTTACCTGTCATATGTGCTTCCCTTTGAAAATTTCACTTTTGGCGATGACCATGAAAGTGCAAAAGACACAGTGCACTTGCCATGAGCTTCTACCCATGCCGAAGCCGAGACTGCTGCACAAATAGTGTCTCCAGCTAATGAAGGTGTGCTTGGCCCGCTATTGAAGTTTTCTTGATCAAATTTCCCATCCTTGTAGGTTAAATATCGCAACTTTAGTCTCATTTATTAAAATGACACCATATATATTAAACCAAAGGTCTTACAAATTGACAATTCAGCACAAAGAGCAATGATAAAGTCAAAAGCATCTTTTGACAAGGTATGAAATCTACATGCACATAGTAAGAGAACGATGATCTAGAGAAAGTCACCTGTTCCATTGTATCCCACATATCTTTCGCTGTAAAAGAACTATCTTCAGACAATCCAAAGCATGGTAAAACAGTTACATTAACATTCTGAGTCTCAGAAGCAGCAATCGCAAATGTAACAGGAGGATTTCCTTTGCCTGTCCTGCAAAATCAGCACACATTCAAAACAAATATATCCGCTTAGAGTAAAGAACACAACCTTCTCCTGCAATAAGCATATATTCTAGCAGATTCAACTTCATCAAGGGCGCATGGCGCATGTGAATAGATAAGCCAGTAAAGAATGTCATACACTCAAGAAGCATATATAGAGAAAGAATATGACTAGACTATTCAGGCAGACACAGGTATAACACAACTACAAGCTTCAACAGGAAGCAGACTGCACCGGGTAAGTTGATGTTCCGAGATAAATTGTCAACTAATCACACAGCAGTAGAACAAATCACACTAAAAAGACTTGGAAGATAAGGAGACGCGCATACACTTGGACAGATAATGCAACAAGATAAGAGCGGTACATTTATAGTCTGAATGCAGTACACTAAGCCTTCACACTTAAAGAAAAGTCTACCTAGGGAACATTTTGGTGCTAATAACTGCATGGGAGACTCCGGCCTCAACTATCTATTTTCTCTGTTTTGTGCATTAACTATTGACCGATAAGGTGTACTTAGTTGGCGGACTTTCTAATTATGTGTAGGTACCATTTTATCTTTTGCTAAGTTTATCAGATCAATTATTAACAATAACACTTAAGGTACTGCCATTTCGTAACCGTCCTCCATTTAACCAATAAGAAATAATGGTACAATGGACCACATTTTTCAAATCGTTGAATCTACCGCGAGATATATGCAAACCAACCGTAATATATAGTTAATATTAAGGTAAGATGACTTGCTTGTGATGTAAGAGGACGCCAGAGACCCCATCTTCACCTCTGAAAAGAAAAAGGAACCAAAAATAAATAAACATCAACTTGAAGCAATAATCATTTATGGAAAAGACGGCACATATTTTGTCTTACATGAATGGCTCATTCACATGACCCCCTGACATATGTGAAGTCCCACCCATTGAATTCTGCACAACATAAAGGTGATAAACATATCTTCCCTCTGCTCTTCTATATAATGTACATCAAGTAATTCAGATGTCAACTCACCGCCCATGTGAAAAGAAGGCTGACTTTTGCCCTTTCCTTTCCAGTGTTCACCAACTACAACAAAAAACATACGTCACAAGGTTTTCCTCAGATTTTTATGGAAAGTGATTGATGCTCATACCATTTCTGATATATAATATAAGGATATGGAGAAATTCATTATCTAATTTGCTTTAGCCATCAGAGAACTATAACAGGAGTAAGTGAATAGCGTTTCTAAGATGGATGGAGTCTCCCACCAAATAAGCCATCACACAAATTTGTGGTCTGAGCTTCAACAAGAAGCCCATGGCAAGTTCATGTACATTGGCACTTTGATTACCTACTAATCTAAGGCAAAAGCATCACTACAGATCCCTACATGTGGAATATGCATATATCCATTCTTATTTCACTGCTTTCAAAGAAGCAGGCACCAACTCAATGTGAATAGGCACTAGATGAACGGATTACTTACAGTATATACAAAAACAGCTGCTGGAAGACTACTATCTCGATAATTGTTTGGTATAAAAGGTGATATTTGCCGGCAGGAAATCTTTAACTCTGGATCAGGCTCACCTAGAAACAGAAGAATCGTTACAAGAGATACACCGACAGAAATATGCTAGCTTTAAATGACGAATTCCTGCAGGGTCGTACCATCATATATAGTCCAAGCCCGAGGAAATAGAGCATGATAAGTTGAATGCTGGCCATTCAGATTCCAGCCCCATGAAGAAAGACCTTTATCACGCGACTTTCTGAGACGATGAAACCAATCTAAGGTATGTGAATTAAGAAAAAAATTGCATCATTGAATTAGAGGATATTTATAAAACAGATTTTTACCCTAAACTTCCATGCTGGCCTGGAGACAAAACTGATGCATACTTTTTGTGTCCACCATCTCGTGAAATAAAAATCTGCAAAGAATGGGCCCAAGGAAATGTAATAAGAAACACAAGTGTCAGAAAGTTTAGATAACATAAGGAAAAACTTGGCACATACTACAAACAAGAAAACATTTCTGGTAGAAGCAAAATTAACAAAAGCCTAATAGCTTAATGATGATCAGAACATGGGTAACCACAGAAGAAACTTACAGAGAACTGATTAGACATCATAGGTGATGGATCGCAAGTCCCAGGAGTGATTTGCCACTGCTTAAACTCCCCTCTGAAGCCCCTAGATATGCTTCCACTTCTGCAATTACAAGCACGATTGGTCAAACCTAAATTACGAAACTATGCCAAATAAAACCAAAAATCAGAGGCTATCTGCTATGTACCCCATTCCTCCGAGTGGAACACCTTGGGATGCAGATGGTTTGCAGTTCTCTTTGGTGAAGGGATCGATAGGTGCTTTCTGTAGTAATCATAAGTTAAATCTCCGCAAACAAAGACCAAAACTTTGTACCATAAATATGTAAATCAAGAAACTCTATTGATCAAGGGAGTTACCCTTCCATGGGAGGCCTCTTCTCTGACATAAGACCATAATCGTATCCCCAAGCGTACCTGTAATTCCGAAAATAAGAAGTAAAGAGACGCCCCATACAACAACGAAGCGAAGGAAATAAACACAAGATGTCTCTTTGTTTACCATTTTAATGGCTTCCCTAAAAGTAATAGTGAATTCTTTTAAGATATTGGCATGGCAGTTTAATCTCCTCCTCCATGCGTGTGGTGGCGGAGCAGCACTATCAAAATCGAGCTATGGAAACAAAGACAAGTCAAAAGTCAAATTTTCCAATCGTCATGATTCCTAAACTACTAAAAATAGACTCACCAATTGCAAAGTACTTCTGCTGATGAATTCCTCAGTCGGCCATGAATGCTTTCTACGGTGAAACAAAGTTGCTCCAACCATATTTACTATACTTCTCGATTCTACACTGATTTGATCAAAGAAAATTGAAAGCAATAAGGAATTAAGGATCAACACGAAATTGCATATACTTCTTAACTTTAAAAAGGTTGAATTTTTTTACCTTTTATTTACATAAAAGAACAAAAGGTATTTCTCAGGGAAGCATTTGCAGCGAATTGAAACGGCACCGTCTCAGTCGCAACAATCCCCGATTCAAAACCTAAAGGAAGTGACAATGAAAACGGTTCACATTCAGACGAATCGGTAGAAGCGAAATTTTGAATACAAAGGCAAATCAAAACATACCAAAAAGTTTTGTATTCGATCTGTCACGTTGAATAGTCAATAGGACAAAAATATGAAATCCGATGAGATTTTCTCAGAAGAAGAAGGAGGAGGAGGAGAAGAATTGGATTCGAATCTTCGAAAATCGGTTTGATGGTATTGGTGAGATTTAGAGGAATCTATGTGGATGCTGACGTGGCGTCGTCGTGGCGAGCGGAGAATCGACCGTCAGAGACAAGGTTCTCATACGGTGGCAAGTGGTTTTTAAACTCTTTTGATTTGCGTGCGTCTCCACAGTGACGAAGACGAAGACCAAAGAGAAATAGAAAGAGAGACTAATTTTGCATTGCGTTTTTTTACGTTTTAGTCCTTTTAGTTTTGTCAAAAGTGTTGTTTTGACACTTTTTTTTTAATCTAATCAGGAACATGTTTAAAGACCACTTAACATTATTAATTGGGGAATCTTTCACCGACCACATCTGGATAATAGGGTTGGATTTGGAAATCTCTTGTCTGGTTTTTAAATTTAATTATCGTATATTGTAGTAATTTATAAACATATTAACAACTAATATAAGGTAACTAATTAAAAGAGATTATCCAGATTAGTTGTACACTTGTCTTTTTCGAGAACGTATTTGTACGGTTTTACAAATTTTCTTCTAAAAAATGTGTCACTGTCTTAAGCCAATTATTTGCTGAATTAGATTAAAAAAACAAAACTTTCTATGATAACGTATTTTAAGAATAATTTATATATAAAGACATTATATTATACTCAAATGCCAATTTGTAGTAATAAAAAAAGGTATTATCGTTTTTAAAATAATTTTAAATGTCAAACATACAAGCTCATGTCTAAACTATTAAATTTTACAATTGTTAGGTAAATTAATATAGGAAACCTAATTAAAGAGTTGGAGATCAGTTGTTTTTTTTCTTGAACAAATATTTTGATTGGACAAATGTCTTTTTCCTACTATGGCTATGGACCTATGGTTTACAATGTTTCTTTTTAATTGCGACATTTGATGCTGTTGGTAAGATTAAGACAATTAGTTATTGAAATACATAAGAAAACATTTTTAACCAAAATAAAAAATACATAAGAAAACACTATAACAGCGACATCGACGTCATTAAATATTGTTTTATAAGAAAAATATATCATACTCAAATGGCAAATTATGTAACAGTATAAAATAGAAGAAATTTTAAATAACTAAATGTCAAACATTTTAATATATAATTGTGTAAATAGGTTTATATCTTAATATAGTTACCTTTTGATAATCCGAATAGTAACTATGTTTTGCGATATAAAGAAAATGCGATGCAATTCAAATAGTAACGAAAATACATAAATATATATATATATATAGAGAGATTTTAATATTGTTATAATATTATTGCGATGTGGTTTTGGATGTGGTCTACATCATCATTCGTGTTCTATACATGAGTTGTGATTTTCTCCAATGTTAATAAGTGAATATCGAAATCAACGGAGGAATAGAAAATATAATAAAAGCCGAAAAACCAAGGTGGCGCCGACGTAGCACAAAGAAAAAGTACAAAAAAGTCAAAACTCGTTGCCGACGTAATGACTATCGGTGTAAATCCGAGGTCGCGACTTCGAATCGTTCTAAAACCCATTTTACATGCTCCCATTTTTTTTTTCGAACAAATGATGTCACAATCTCAGAGTCAATAAATAAAATGGAAACAAATAATCATCATATGAACTTGGTCTTGCCACGTGGACCCTCCATTGCCGTTACCTTCCGGTGAAATACCAAACACTCCGCTTCCACTTAGAGCCGTAGAAGAGCTACTACTTCATCAACCACAACCACTATCTCCTCAAAATCTCTCTCTACCGATCGATGGAAGCAGCAGTGCCACGTCTCGTCAATTGCGGACCGGAGCCAATTCGATTCTCCGTCTCCTCCCGCCGCTCCTTCGTCTCCGGGATTCCTCACCGTAATAAACGCTCTCGCCAGATTCTAGCCGTCGCTACTGATCCTAAACCTACACAGACTAGTCCACCCAAGTCCACCACCGTAAACGGATCTTCTTCTCCATCGTCTGCGTCAAAAGTAGTCAACAACAATGTTTCCACTGTACGATTTCTACTCCTACCTCTGCCGATTATGTTATGGTTCAATTGAGCAATTTCATAGAAAATTTCTATTGGATTGTGTAAAATTATAACCTCGAATTTTGGTTTATGGCAATGGTACAGAGAATTAACGATGTATCAAAAGAGATTAAAAGAGTACGAGCTCAAATGGAAGAAGATGAACAGTTATCTGTGTTGATGAGAGGGCTTCGTGGCCAGAATTTGAAGGATTCGGTTTTTGCTGATGATAATATTCAGCTAAGGCTTGTTGAGGTAAACACTCTTTGGCAATTCAGCTGAGATTTTAGTATTGTATTTAGCATTGTAATGTTTTAATTTTGTCTTTGTTGGGATTTGTAGACTGGTGAAAGCAGTGAGTTCTTACCTTTGGTATATGATCCGGAGACCATTTCTGCCTATTGGGGGAAACGGCCTCGTGCTGTTGCTTCTCGAGTTATCCAGTTGCTTTCGGTTGCTGGAGGGTTTCTATCGCGTATTGCAGGGGATGTAATAAACAAGAAAGTTAAAGAGGTAATATTTTGTTTACTGCTCTTCTAGCTAAGAGTAGAAAAGATAGTTGTGACTTGAAGATTGGTGATATATGTAAACTCCTTTAGCTAGGATTGAGTGGATAAACAGTAGACAATTTTCATTTCCTATCTTTCAGTTTCTTCCTTGTTCCAAGCATGGAGCCCATGATGTGAATTTTTTTGCAGAGCCTATGATCAACATAACTTTGTTTAATCCCCAGTGCATTTGAGCAATAGATGTTGGTTTAAATCTTTGAAAACGATGTAGTACACAGTTGTAGTATTTTATTCAATTTAGGTGTGTATATCTTTGTTCACGTTTCAATTCTCTTTTGCTTGCAATTATTTTATATGCAGTTTGAGTCTCATTTTCCGTCTGTCATCATTTTCAGAATGAGGTTGCTAGGGCAATTGAATTGAGGGAAATTGTAACTTCCTTGGGTCCAGCATACATTAAACTTGGGCAAGCTTTGAGTATTCGACCAGATATATTGTCACCCGCTGCAATGACAGAGCTACAAAAGTTGTGTGATAAGGTATGATGCTGCAATTATATCTTTCCCTTCATTCATTCCCAAATAATTTTGATTGCTAAACTTGTCTGTTTTTTTGTTTATGTGAAGGTCCCTTCATATCCTGATGATGTAGCAATGGCTCTAATTGAGGAGGAGCTTGGGAAGCCATGGTACGACGTTTATTCCGAGCTCTCTCCTTCCCCAATCGCTGCTGGTAAATCTCAGACCATCAATGAACATGCACACCTTATCATTTCAATAGAGTTTTATGTCAAATGATTCATTGTTATTCTGGTTTTTCAGCATCCCTGGGACAAGTTTATAAGGGAAGACTAAAGGAAAATGGGGATCTAGTGGCAGTAAAAGTACAGAGGCCTTTCGTTCTCGAGACTGTGACTGTTGACTTGTTTGTGATACGGAATTTAGGTCTATTTCTGCGGAAGTTCCCTCAGGCAAGGTTTTGTCTGACGGCTCAGCTTATGCAGTTCTGTAATTGTTCTCTTTCACCTCAATGACTTTCGATCTTCTTGTTTTCATGGTAATTTGTGCAGGTGTCAGTAGATGTTGTTGGACTGGTTGATGAATGGGCTGCTCGCTTTTTTGAGGAGCTGGATTATGTTAACGAGGGAGAAAATGGAACATATTTTGCAGAAATGATGAAGAAAGATCTTCCACAAGTAGGCTTCATAACTTTTCTAATGGACCCTTTAGTTCGTTGTCTATATATGAGGCGTCTGATCATAAAATTGTATTTGACAAGTACCTATGTGGATTTATATCCGTGGAATGGTTCGTAATCATGCAATTATTGTTTCAGGTTGTTGTACCTAAAACCTACCAAAAGTACACGTCAAGGAAGGTTCTTACAACCTCATGGATTGATGGTGAGAAACTGTCACAAAGTATTGAGAGTGATGTCGGCGAACTTGTGAATGTTGGTGTTATTTGTTACCTAAAGCAGGTAACTCTTCCTACATGCTTGTTACGGAGCATAATTAATGTGGTCCTAGCTTACTTGCGTTCATTAAATCGTCCGCTTTGTTCAGCTTTTTCTGCAATCATGCTAAATGACATAGATCTAGGCATGCTATGCTAAGTTTTTCTGAGATAGTTAATTCTTTACCAATTGAAGTGATGGTACATATAATTCTTTGGTTGTTCCTATTATCCTATATAGCATGGCTAGTCAATGTTCCTAACCAAATATTCTCAGTCATATAGTGAGTATAATGTGATTTTGAGGCAGGGGACCTGTACCATTGTAGTTTGCCTCAGGTTTACTCACTTCCTTGATTGATTTAATGTGTTGACCAGCAGTAGTCTGTATTGACTTTCTCTGTCCTCTTTTCTAGTTATTCTGCTCGCACACTTTCTCTTGTTTTAGAAACAAGATGATGTGCAGACATTAACACTGTTACTGTTTTGTGCTTCAGTTGCTCGATACTGGGTTTTTCCATGCTGACCCTCATCCTGGAAATATGATCCGTACCCCAGACGGGAAACTAGCCATCCTCGATTTTGGTAATGATTGTAGTTCCAGTTATTAGTGAAAAATTAGATTCGGGTAGCACAGTTGCATTCGATGTGATATGAGAAAAAACTTTGTTGACATCTTATCCATGTCTGTTCGATGACAGGTCTTGTTACCAAGTTGACTGATGATCAGAAGTACGGAATGATTGAAGCCATTGCACACTTAATTCACCGAGATTATGATGCCATAGTAAAAGATTTTGTTAAACTCGGTTTCATCCCTGATGGGGTCAATCTGGCTCCTATATTACCTGTCCTGGCCAAGGTTTTTGATCAGGCGCTCGAAGGTGGTGGAGCAAAAAACATCAATTTTCAAGAGTTGGCAGCAGATTTGGCACAGATAACTTTTGACTATCCTTTCAGAATTCCCCCTTATTTCGCCCTAATTATTAGGGCAATTGGTGTGCTAGAAGGTATAGCTCTAGTGGGGAATCCTGAATTTGCTATTGTGGATGAGGCTTATCCTTATATCGCTCAGGTATTCTATATGAACTCTGTTAGTGTTATCCAGTAATTAGAGTTGAGATTTTTCCTTCTGTTTAGTCCACTCATTCATTGTTTTATCTTACAAAATACTAACGTCTTCATATGATTACCTCAAAATTTAGCGGCTCCTTACGGATGAATCACCTCGCTTGAGAGAGGCTTTACGCTACACAATATATGGGAAGACTGGCGTTTTTGATGCTGAAAGATTCATCGATGTGATGCAAGCCTTTGAGACTTTCATTACAGCAGCCAAAAGTGGAGGAGGGGAAGATATGAATGGAGGCATGGCAGAGATGGCTCTTATGCAAAGTAAGACAAGCAGTTTGGTTCCTATGTTTCCAGCTAGTGCATCCCAACCGGACCAGCCAGTTCAAACAAGAGTCGCTTTGTCTTTTCTGCTTTCGGAGAAAGGGAACTTCTTCCGCGAGTTTCTATTGGATGAGGTACTAATCAAAATCTAACCACTTTTTCAATCTTGTCACATAAATACTCTGAACTATTGCACAATGAATTATAAATCTGTACAATAAATATTGCTCATAATCACCACATAATGATTCAAAAACATGCTTATTCATGACACCTTTTGAGTTCTGAAATTTTCGTGATTACAAAACACAGATAGTAAAAGGTATCGATGCAATCACAAGAGAACAGCTGGTGCAAGCAATGGCGGTATTCGGATTCAGAAACGCGACACCAATCTTCGGTATGTTACCACCAACACTGGGACCCTTCAAGCCTGCAGCACTTCTTCCATCCGTGACGGAAGAAGACAAGGTCATCTTGAACAATGTTCAGAAAGTAATCGAGTTCCTTACCGCAAGAAGCTCCATGTCGAATAATCCTGATCAGGTTAGATTCAAAAACCTCTCATAATTTGAAAAAAAATCAGTCTGTGTGAGTACCAAGTTTTTAACCTATGTGTGGTCATCATCATAAAACAGGTAGTAGATGTATCTCAAGTTGTTCGGGAACTGCTTCCAGTGTTGCCTGGAATCTCTGCCACAGTACTGCCTGAGATTTTGAGTCGGCTTGGGTCAAGGGTCATGGCGAGAATAGTCCGGGATGCGTTTTTGTGAATATTGGATTAAACTTTGTACAATTGTGCATATAAGTTGCATTTTAAAGTTACTACAAAGAAATATATAGCTGATTAAGTTGCATTATTAACACATATACACTTGATGTTATATACACAGTTGCAATGGAACAATGACTTTGCCTTCCTTATGTGGCAGTGTTGGACATCAAAATTTAAATCACAGTATTCACATTTTACATTGTTTTGATATCAGATTATGTAACATTTTAGTATTTTATTGACTGAAACATAAAAAACTAAATACAACAGACTTATTTAAAACATGGGCTCTGGGAGCTGTTTTCAGTCACCATTAAATTTCTATATAAGGCAAAAGAAGAGATGATGCAGAGTATTTTGAGAACAAAGCGAACAATCCCTCGCATTCTTCAAGAAAATAGCGGCAAAGATTGCTCTCCTGAAGCATAAGATATGATACGCTTTTTAAGCGGCGAAATGTAGTGAGCCCCGTGGAATGCAGCTGCTCTTAGAGCATTCAGCGGTCCGAAATCCAACGAGTACATCTTCTGGATTCCGTCTAAAACCGCCATCATTGCTATATTTGCAGGTTTTCTCTCTGCTTCATAACGTTTGAGCAGATTCGCCTACAATTTAAAATTTCAAGCAATCAATATTCAATACAGAGGAAAGGAGAAAATAAACATGAGGTATAAGACTTAGAATCCGAGCACATACCTCGCCTATATCAGTACCAAGAGCAATGCCCTCTGCTATAGCTTTGGAGAGAGCACACGCATCTGCAAATCCTAGATTTACTCCTTGACCAGCCAACGGGTGAACTGTATGAGCTGAGTCACCAACAAGAGCCACACGTTTTGACACATAGTCTTTTGCGTGCCTTAAAGACAAAGGGAACATCATTCTCTCTGAAGAAAGCTTCACAACCTTGGGAGGAGTTTCAAACCTCTCTTTGGCAGATATGGTCGCATCTCCTGTAAGCCAAGAGAGACTATCCCGTGAACTTGTAGTCTCTGGATTAGGACCATATCCAGAATCCAGAGCATCATTTACAGCTTTGATGAAGTCATCCTCGTTCATCAATTTTCGATCTGATGCCTCTTTTGGGTCCATGGTCCATACTATGTTGCTAAACTTGTCACCAATGGGAAGAAGTGCGATTGGGCCATTGGGTAAAAACCGTTGCCATGCTGTGTAGTTTTCGGCTGTATGCTCAACAGTACAAATTATAGCGTTCTGTGAGTAGTTCCATCCAGTCGTTTTGATCCCAGCCAACTCCCTTACTCGCGACTTAGACCCATCAGCGCCTACCTGCACAAAGATTGTTAGACATCCTAAAATTGATGAGATTCAGGAGTCGTTCCACTCAAATCTAGCAAATGGAGAACGAAAACTTACCACCAGTTTTGCGTAGACGCGATTTCCATCGCTTAGCTCCAGCTTAGCAAGGCGTCCTCGCATGAACAAGTCTGTTGTGGATGGTACTTCACCAAGACCTGTCAACGAAGAGCTAGGTAGCATATCCATCGCATTTAACCTCGCGGGATAAACAGTCTTCTGGAGATCTGATTCCTGCAAATATCACGCCCTCCCATTTAAAAAACAGAAAACATGCCAAACTGATGAAGTCAGATTATCTGATTATACTGTAGAACTAATAAGCGATTAGAACGAATTCTTCAAAATCATAGCAGTCTTTCTAAATTTGAGCACAGAGTGTTCAGATGAAGATCAGTCTAAGCAATATGGATAAGCTTTCTGGATGGTTGATTTTTAAGCTATGCTTCATTTGTTGGAAAATCAAATTAAAAGGTAGCTGAAGGTTTTGAGCGAGCAAATACTCTAGTGGACATGCGAAAGGACAGTCAAGAGGTAAGTTACAAGCATTGGCCCAAATAACATATCTTTCCAAGAAAAACCCGATAGATTGCATCAGGATGATGAGTAAAACTTGGACGGACCCAAGAAAGTAAAATACCTGTACACAAGATAGCTGAGAACTCTGAAGAACTTTATTCTCCACTACACACCTGGATCATGTCAACAATGAGTACACAGCTATTAACATCATCAAGGATGCAGATGTATATAGCAATATGCTTACCCCAAAACATCTTGATGTACATCATTAGCATTGTATCTTGTATATCCAAGGCCTGTATAGTCCCATACCTAAAATACGAAACATGACAAATGACTTTGTTTTTCTGTCTAGCATATCATTGTCAGTATATGTAGATCCTTCATAGAGTAGATCACACCTAGATAAATCTGACTGTAGTTTTCCTTTTAAGGTTTAGAATTTAAACAAAGGAAGGGATAATTTATACCAAGTTACCAACATGTAAAGAGGCAACTTAAAACATGTTCCACCACAATTATAACCACAAACATTTGACAGAAAACCAATTCCTTAAAAGAATTTTTCTTTGAAGAAATTAAAAAATTTCAGACGCCATCATAGAAATGCTTTGGAAGGAATGTATAGTGTTAACAATAATTACCTGCATCTTATCAAAATACGCATGTCGCTGTTGCTCAATGTATTTCCAGGCACCAATATCTGCATAATTCAAACCAAATACATGATTCCAAAGTAATAACTAAAAAGGATATCCATGGACTGAATGAGGACAAAGCCTGAGCTCAAATAAGGGTTCCAAGTGGCAAAACCAGCATATTAAATTAAGCTTACGCAATTGAGAGTTCACACCATTTTGAAAGAATAATGAGCAGAAACTGTGGGAAGAAACGAGAAAGTCCACTACGTACCTTTGAGGAAGGATATTGTTGCAGGTGTGACTGTACTGACTCTGGGATCAGGTTGATGCCCTTTCTCTATGATATTTCTTCTCCCCAAAAGAGGATTATTGTCAATAATAGCGACATTCAAGTGCTTTGTCAATGGCTTGCTGGCTGAAAGAATAACAACCATGTTCGTCAATTGAACAAATATTTATACAGTTAGCTGAACATAAATCACTAGCAACGACTGCTTACCCAATGAAGCAGCTAAAGCGATTCCAACCATTCCACCACCAACAATAGCAATGTCATGTTGTGGACCATCGTCAGTGGAATTATTTAATGCATTGCTCTCCTAAATCGATTAATAAATGTAAAACTATCACTTCTAGAACATGACATTGCTTTAATATTAAGCAAAGGATATCACACTAAATACTATTGATGTCCCAAACATGAAAAACTACTCTACATCATCACAATGACCAAAGAAGACTTTAGAACAGCTGCACAGAATTTTTTTGATATATTGCTACAACAACAACATGCAAAAGATCACAAGTATCTTTCCTGATTCTTCCAAGACAAGATATGCGAACTCACAAGGAGAGGGATCTTACATTGGAACAAGAAGTAGAAACATCATGTGTCACAACAGTCGAACAAGTCCTCTGCAAAATCCTTGTTCCACAGACACTTGTCCTAAGATTCCTTGCGAGCACCCTGTCCTTAGACATAGCATCATTATATAATAATCTTCTCTAATATCCAAGTAAGCTGGATAGTAATAAATAGATACAAATTCAACATTCCAAGATGGACTCTAATCTAAATTGCACAAAACAAACAAGGGATCCAATTTCCTATAAAGTTAAGAGATTGCAGAACTTGACAGACACAACAAACATGAGATCACCGACAAAAGATTGAAACTTTAACAACAGTAGTTTCTCAAAACTAGGAACAACAGAACTAATAAGCAACCCACCATCAATTGATTAGCTAAAGATAAAGAAAACAACTCAAATTTAAAAAAAACTGATTACAAAGACAGTGATTCAAATTAGAAAAACGCATAAAAACCAACCGAAGATAGAATTAAGGGAAAATGGAGGATTAAGAAAGGTGAGTATTGAACCTGTTCATCGTTGAGGCAGAAATTGTGTTTCTCTCTGCCGCCGACGTTAGATACCTTTAATGGAACCAAAAGAAAAAAGGACGACGAGGACGAAACTAAAGCCTCTAACTGACAGAGAAGGTCTTTCTTCAGGCGGAGTATTTGCAACGAAAGTGGTCTCAAACAAACGACGCCGTTTCGTTTCAACCGAGGCAAGGATCAAACCGTAATTCGGGTCTGCTTATAAAATAACCCGGTTTTAATTGGTTCCCGCCCCTTCAAATTCATGTTTAGCTTACGTTCGTTACACGGGAGCGTCACTCAGAGTCTGAACCCATCTACATCTTCATCAGGAAATGACGATGAACCCATCTAATAAGAGGAGTCAAAACAAAAGTAACAATCAAATCGAGAAATCGAGAAATCGAGCAATGGAGAAGATTTAAAAACGAAATTGAAAATCAACAAGAACCTTGATCCTATTTAGCAATAAGGTTGTAAAACATAATACAAAGATTATGGCAAAGATATGATAATACCCAGACAAAGAGGCATCTATATGTTTTAAACGAAATACTACATTCAACAAAAGTTTCCCAATCTAGAAGTAGAGAGTAGACAATAGATATTGGAGACTATCTAATTAGAGCTGTCAATTGGGCGGGACGCCCATGGGCTTGTCCAGTCCAAATGCATATGGGCGGACTATATTCTAGACAAAAAACAAATGGTCTAATTGGGCATATGACCAGTTTTGTCCACGGACAATATGGGCTTGACCGTATGGACAATGGGCTGCCCATGGGCATAAATTGAGTCAATATACATGTCTTCATTTTAATCATATTTTTATAATTTTAATTACAATTACAACTAAATAATTTTCAAATTATATATTTTACATTATAAGTTTCTATTTTAATGAAATTTTTAAATTTTAATAAATTATTTCTTATTAAATTATTTACGGTTTTGAAGGAAAAATACTATTCCACAATTTTTTGGAATACGCAAAATTTTGATTTTACGGTTTTGACGGGAAAAATACAATTCTCCGATTTTACGGTTTTGGCGGAAAAACGCAATTCCATAATTTTTCCGCCAAAATCGTGATTATATTATATTGGTAAAAAAAAAACACAATTTTACCGTTTTGTCGGAAAAATGCAAGTCTCCGATTTTTATAATTTTTACCGAAAAATGCAATTTCTCAATTGTTCTTTAAAATCATGATTTTTGATTTATCAATAATAACAATAATAAAATGGGCTGACCACGGGTTGCCCATATGGACATGGTCTTTATTGGGCATGGACATTTTCGGACCATTGTTCATTATGAACCGTCCAACTTGGCCCATAAAAAAAAATTGTTTGTACGGATACACCCAATAGTCTCTGGACGGACCATTTGACAGCTCTATATCTAATCGATTAAACCAAACAACCATCAAATCGACAAGTAGAGAGTAGAGATTAGAGAAAAGACTTACGGCGGGTCGATTTCGCGATGAGGATGAAGCTCTGGTGAATTCCAGATTTTTGTTGGAAATTGATCCTATACTTAATCGTATTTAAGATGAGATCAAGTGAAGAGTGGAGAAGATGAGAAGAGACTGCAACAACAAAGAGAAAAGGATCGTAAGAGAAAGAAGAAAGAAGAAAAAGGCCAATGGGCCATGGTGTTGAATTGAAGGCCCAAGTGTTAATGGGTTATTTTGTGTTGGTGAAATTAGATTATTATGAAGTAGTTAGGTTAATAAAATGCCTTCCTCCTCAAGACAATCCGTATATAGTCCTCAACATCTAAAATAGTCAAAATTCAAGAACAAACGTTACCTCATCTACAAACTTATTTGGAATTACACTAGAATGTGATTTAATCGGCTCCAGTTTTTTCCAAGATATCGACTCAGGTGTTGCATATTCCAAGCATATTGAATAAGAAGAATAAAAAAAAGATACAAAAGACGCAGAACAAATGTTTTTACATCACAATGGAAAGGAAAACAATTCATTGCAAATGTCTGAGCTATGTTACAAAATAATCAAATAAAGTTGTATCAGAATTTTTATGCCTTTCTCACCCTTTCTTCAATGTCTTTTCACAAATCTCATGAAGAAAACCTGTGTAGGTTAGTATTATGTTCTCAAGAGTTGAAGTGGTTAGCTAACTTGTTCTGTTTTTTTACCACCCTTTTTTGGTTTCCTTTTCTTTGATTCAAGACTGACCCAAGTATAACCTGTGGGTATAGCAAATGGGTCTTGTAATGTTTTTGACTTACTACTCCCACCATCTTTGTTTGATCTAGACCGACGAAACCACGAGGAGGACGATGATGAGTTGGTGAAGTCAGTTGTTGCAGCAGCTGGACTCTCATAGCCAGAAGAAGTCGGGCTCGAGAGAGGCGTCTTAAACTCATCTACAGGCTCAATTTCTTCAAACTTTGTGAATGTAACAAGCACTTTTATTGTAGGTACCACTGGAATAGCAACCTACATTCACAAACAATCTCTATAAGAAAAAGAAAAAAAAACTCATCTTCAAGAACATTAAGATTAGCTCTTAACATGAAACGACAACATACCTTGACCGGAAATGTTCCAGAGGGAAGTTTTGTGGTAAGAAGTTCTCTAAGACGACGAATCGCCTTAACTTTGTTTGCAAGTATGTCAAGTAAAGGAAGCAACTCCTCTGTTTGTAATGGGAAGTTTGGAGATAGCCAAAGAACAGGACGTAGCCCTTTCTTATATTCGCTTTCGTGGCGAGTCTTGTCAGAGACCAATGCTTTTGGTTTCCTATAATGCTCATTATCTACTGAGTGTCTTCCTGGTTTTATCTGATTAGACTCTCCCAATAGATTACTTACTTTCTCATTCACACAAAGAGAGCTTCTCGGTGGCGCGTATTGAATCTGCTTCTCTTGTTTAGTCTCTTTCTTTCTCCAACCTCCTAACCACCCTTTCTTCTCTGCTTTCTTGTTGGCCTCAACATGATCTTCCTGATGATGAACAATGAAACCATTCTCACCATTGACATTTGGGAAGTCTGGTAAATCCAGCTTAAGAGCATCCTCTAGTTGCTTTTGCTCTTCATCTGTTAAAACATCGCAGATATCATCATCGCCTCCTTCTACAGCCAATGAACCAGGAACCTTTCTTGACTTAACACTAACAACAACATTGTTCATCTCATAGACCTTAGCTTTCCAAGGACCAACCATCTCACTCTTCTCCTGCCTCCTCCAATTAGTCTGCGGAGATAAAACCGCTTGTGTCACATCAATCCCGGGTCTAAAGATATTGCTCTTACACATTGCAGCCACTTCTTTCCTAACTTCTTCTTCTGATGGAACTCCACAAGCACCATCCAACGCATTCATCACTTCTTTATCCTTATGATTCACCATGTAAAGCGATCCACGAGCAACTTCACCATCCTCTGACCCATCACCAAGAAACAATATACTTTGATCAGACCGTTGAATCTTAAACCCATCAAAACCAGCCATAGTCATATCCGCTCTCAAATTCGATCCCACTTTCCAAACCTTATAAGTATCAGACGGTGCAACCTTAGATACAAAAGGAACAACAGAGCTCTCAAAATGAAAACTCATCTCCAAGTAAAAATCTTTCATCTTACTCATTGTAGCTATCAAACGAGGTAGTCTCCTACACCATTTAGCCCAAGCTAAAGGCTGATAGTGCCGAACTATAATCATCGCTATCGCCTCTTGTCTACTGCAAACAGCTTCCTGCAACGCGTTCCAACCGTCTTCGTTTTGCAAAGTCCAGTCAGCTCCAGCAACCATTAGCATTTCTACTGATGTTGAATCACAGAGCTTCACCGCTAGATGTAGCGGCGTGTCGCGGCTTGGGACGTCTCTTCTATCAATCACAGCTGAAATGGTATCGGATTTTGCTTCCTCGGATAATGAAGCTGCTTCTGTTTGAATCTCACATGGATCTTTAGGCTTTGGAAGAGAAGACAGTATTGCTCTGAGACCAACATAGTCTTTAGAAGCAACAGCTTTGTGCACAGAGCTGTGTATGTACTTAGACACATCAACGTTCTCCATTTGAGATCCCAAATCAGAATCTTCAGATCAAAAATCCTACGAAACCAGTAAATGGATCAAAATCTTAACCTAATTTTTAATTCAGTAACAAGTCAAACCACTGGAGAAACAGAGTTAAACCAAGAAAAAATCAATGGAAATGAAGAGAATCAGAATTCGAAAAGTGGGTCTAAATCAAGAAATCGAAAGATCTAAGAAAGTTCTAACCTTTTTGTCTTTTCAACTTCTAACTTTCTCTGCAAGAAAGATAATGAATGACTTCTTACACAATCTTCTCAAGTTTTTGCTTTGCAGCATTCACTTTGTGTTTTTTTTTTTATCGCAGTATCTTCTTTAGTCTTCTTCTTCTTCTTCTCTTGTGTATTATTTCGTCATAGGAGAGAAGTTGAAAGAGAGATTCTTGTGATCTAATTCCAGATCAGACGCATGTGGGAGCGTGCAACAAAAAAACATACAGAGGGATTTAAGGGTAGAAGAAGAAAAAAATCAATCCCGAGATTTGTGAGACCAGAAAATGAATAAAGAAAGGAGCAATAAGAAGAAATAGGAAAATTGAGAAATTAGGAAAGAGGAATCAGTCGTGTAGGTGCAATGTGTAGTGGGAGGGAAGCAAGCAAAACCAAAAAGACACATTGACATTGAAAATTTATGTCAATTTATGACAATATCTATGTACTAACAAAAACAGTTTTCAAATAAAAAATGATAAATAGGATGAAACAAAAAAGTACTATACTAATCATTATAATTTTAAATGTAGTTTAATCTGTTTTTTCAGTTTTTTAAAAGCTAGCTTGTATATATTGATAGAATTAATTTAATGGTATTATTATGGAAGAAAATATTCATTAATTTGTTATTTTTGTGAAATTAGTTAAAGTAGATATTTTTTTACACAAATTTATCAATATAAAAATAGGTAAAAATAATAGGTTAAAGTAGAAGTATTTATGAATCCAATACCAGATCATATACTCATAACTCAATAGATTTAGAGAATTTTTTAGAATATCCCTATTATAATATATATTTTCAAAAACATCCAATATGTTGCCTATTTTCAATTACATATCTATTTTCAAAAATGTTATTTAGTTTGATGTCTCTAGCGGCTTACGTGGTTGGGCTCCAAAATAATATTTATAAAACCTTCTGAACTTTTATACAAACTTCTAAAACCTTAATAACATCTTTATAAAAACCCTATAAAAAAGTAGAACTGAAAATAGACAACAAAAGGGGAACTATAAAAGAGGTTTTTTAAAAATTCTCCTATATTGTATAGGTTTCTAAATTTCACTTTTACTTCAAATTATTAAAGTGAAATACATTATGAGAGAATTTAACTGGAAAAATATGCAAACAGATCTTCTACTAATACTAGCCTTAATAGTTTGATGTCAAGGCTATTTAAAAACTGATATGAATGATATTTTTTCTTGACGTTAACTCACCTTTATACTAATAATAATCCAAATATTTGCTACTATTTGTTAATAGATTAGTTGTTTCAGCAATTAGCTATGGTACATACATTACTTACAAAGAAAATGAAAATTCAATAAAAACCTAAATTTCTATTACGAATACAAAAATATCACATAGTTTACTACACACAACATCAAGAAGAAGAAAAAAACATCAAGTTGCTAGAAATGTTTTAGTGCTTTTAATTAATTCTACCGGTTCAGAAGCAAAATCCGGCTATTTCTCTTGCCTCGATCACATATTAATCAAGTCCATTAAATCCGTCACAAAGTGAACACATTATCCATTATGATGTATTGATGTTTATACTACGAAGTTCTGCATGAGAGTGGATCATAACTCTATAATTGTGCCATTGGACTAACTATGACGCATACTCTTTTACGTGTTATCTACTTGAATGATTTAAGTAGTTCGTAAACGATTTAAATGACTAATCGGTTTATAATTGAATTGGTGGATGTATTTGAATCAATATTTATAAAATTTTAAAATATTATTAATATGCTGTTTTAGTAAGGGTTAAAACTTCAGTTTTTTAACAATTGTCTCATAGATTCGTGGTATAGCGTTACTTAATAACAATTAATAACAATTATAAACTGTAAAATATAAATATTTTATAAAAATAAAATTTACAAATTTTAATATATATTACTTTTAAAAAATAAATTGTCCTGTAATATACCGTGGATTAAAATCTAGTCTTTAAGTAACTCTGCCTAACTTATAAGCAAAGAAGAGACATTTCTACTGGCTTGAATCCATCACAAAATGACCACAATATTTATTATGAAGTTCAAAACATTGTATTGGGATTATCCACGTCGATTACATAAATTTTTGTCCTTTTTCTATTGGATTAGATAATTTGACAAAGAAAACTCGTGTATATTCTTTATAATACCAAAGTATACAACCAAAGTATCTTTATAAGCATGGATGGAGCTAAGAAGAAGCTGTTGACACAACAAGTGTGACCGACCATTAATCTCACGAACGCATTGTTTCCCTAAGAGACTACAAAATTGACACGTGAAATCGGTGGTGTTTAAATAGTTCTGTTTTAAATTTTCAGCAAGTCTCATAAGCACAAGTGTTGGTCGTTGGTTAAGCGGTCGAAGAGATAGTAAACTCTATTATCATACCACACGTCTCATAGTACCACGTGAAGTGCATGTCAGTCAAAGTCGCGTGATGTACAAGGTTATAAAATCCGAAGATAGATGATATCATCATATCTAAGTCGAGTATTAATTTGTCGCCATCTTTGTCTCCACTCTCAAGATGTTATGTAAACTCTATGATGCAGTTACTTTTCTTTGGTTTCATTAACTATGTGGTCGTAGAATGTGAATCTTTTGCAAACGGGCTTTTAGGTTGCATCATATGAAGTTTGATGACTCTTCTATATTTTGAACCTGGACTCCACAAAGACAAAGATAAGGCGGTTTAGTAGCAAACTTGGTGTTGGTATTGATAACTCACTTACTTTCGATTTGAGTTCTCTTTCTCCAATACCCGAAAAAAAATGTTATAGTGGATCTACAACTATAGAATTTATCTTACTTCTTTTTCATCTGAATTTTTTTGTATATTTATAAAATTACAAATTAAAAAATATACATACAGATAACGAACAATCCGAAAAATAAAACTAGGAAAACGTGATTTTTCCGGAATTTTAGCTCTAAAAAAGAAAACTAAACATACAACCAAAACCAATAAATAGACTAAAAACCGTATTGGATTGAAAGCCAAAGTCTGAGACATAAAACTAAGAAAAATTCTGATACCAAACATTAGTGACGCCTGCAAAATTCCAAACTTCTAAAAATCTAAAGAAAACAACAAATCGAAAAAATCTAAAGAAAGCCAACACAACATAACAAATTTCTCCTATGATGAATAGAGAGTACCTCACAAATCAAGTGTTAGCATTGTATTTTATAGTGAGTAAGAATTCTAGCTAAACCCAAATAAAATAAAATTGAACATCATTACTAGGTCTTTGGGAATACTCGCTCATTCTTCATTCATTTTCTTCCTTTGAAGCATCCTTGTCGTTTCATAGAATGTTTTATCTTTCTCCTTCTTAGCTCTCATAATCCATATTAGACTGTGGATTAATTCTCTAGTACTCTAATCTAAATTTTATCTACTATGTTTATGTTTCCGACTTTTTTTTTCACTATGTTTCCGACTTAGATGTTAGAAAATCACCCTTTCATGTCATATCAATATTTTCTTGTGTCTATCATTGTACACTTTAAGGCTCACTTTCGAGAGATCGATCCGACTTTTCAAATCAGTTCTTCATCAATAGACGTATGTCTCTTACATATAATCAATCAGATGACCCAAAAAAAACTATTTGAAATAGTGAATAAAAGTTAAAAATTATTTCAAATACTTCATACAAATATAATAAAAATAAAAATAAAATCTAATTAAATCTATAAAATTGTAGTTTTAAGATACCATTGTATTAAATGGACATATCTCCTTATTCCGAGAGCCAGATTGAAGACAAATTTGTAAATGAAAATGGTCGATCAAAGATAAAATTTTAGAATGGCCACTAGCATTAAAGTAAATTAGTGGTTTGATATATAAACTTTGTTTAGCACACTACCACCATCGACTTCGAATCTCCGCAATATTGCCACCACCACCTTCCAATCTCCGCATTGTTGCATTTTTCATTATTTAATGCTGTAAAACAAAACTAAACTGTGAATCAAAATAAAGCATACCAAAATTTTCTGACTTGGCGGCGTCTAATAACCAATCCAATCCGATTCAAGAAACTTGGACTCTAAGCGACCCTAACAAACGGTCCACTACCATCTCCCCAGTGTATTCCACTAGCAACTTCACATTATTCATGACACATTTAATCACAATAATTGATTAGTAACTTTTGGGGACTAAATTTAGATGTATTATCCTTACTAGTACTAAACGTGAAAGTTTTATCACACACCGCATGAATTTTACATTATAGTTAAAACACACACACCTGCCACAAGGTCATACCAATTATATTACGAATATAAAAAAGTCTTTCCACTGTTCCACATAATCTTCCTTCTTTATCTTCCACAATATCTCATTCACCAGCGGTTACCAAAAGAAAAAAAAAAAACTATTCTCATTCACTATGCACATTATTGTGGCAAAACAAAATCTAATTCACCAACGGTTACACAACTCTATGCCAAACTTTGTTTTTCGAAATTCTGTATTCTGAAAACATTCGACTAATTTTGTACAAAAACACATGTGTACACGGGCAAAAAAAGCACATATCTATTATTTTAAAAAAGATTAACAGATTATCGTTCTTCCATTACTTTGTAATGAATGACTAATTTTTTTTACTAAACTTTTATATTAAACCTGTGTCTAATTTTATGACTAATGAATTTCTTTTGACTAATATTTAATTATTGAACACATGTGTTATACTCATTGGCAATAAAAACACACATAGATGTCTTTAGTTAATAAAATAAATTATAAAAATGTTATTCAAAAGAATATTATTGGTCTTCCAATATACACTTTCTTTGGATTTACTATGAAACAGACAATCTTCATAAAATTTAAAGAAATCTATTAAAAACAAAACTTCAAATTACAGCAGACCCTATAATAATTGTAAGGATTCACTTCTATATATGTGCCTGATTAATAAAAGGTAAAAAATCTTATAGTTTTCTAAATTTATAATTACTACTTTTGGGAGATTTGATACCTATTTAGAATTCACTCTCAAACAAAAAATTCCCACCGTTGAAACAAAAAGTAAATGTGTGTGAACCAATCAAAATCGTTGAATTAAGGAAAAATCTCCACATTATAGCATACCTTATAATCTGGATATTTTCTGCTATATATGTCTCTAATAAAGTAAAATTGTAAAAAGAACAAAATATTACAGTTGTTATTCCTATACGTATACGTAATAACTATTTTTGGAAGATAAGATTCGACACCTATTTAGGTTCACTTTTAAACCAAAAAAAATCTCTACCCTTGAAACAAAGAATAAATATAAGTAAAACAATCAGAATCGTTGGATTAAAATAAATCTACAAAATACTCCACATTATAGTAGAGAACATATAATCTAGATTTGCTATTAAATATGGTATCTTGACAAATGTCAAGACCCCGTTACATTTTCTATCATCTTTATATAAACCGCTAGCTTTTACCCTCTTGTTTTGGGCAAACACCAAAAACGTTTTTACTTATAAAACGTTAGAAAACTTCTCTAGTCATGTTTTATGCATAGGTCGCTCACAAGTCACCACCATGCAACACTCTCTTCGTTCTGATCTTCTTCCGACGAAGACTTCTCCTCGTTCTCATTTACTTCCACAACCCAAAAATGCAAATATTTCTCGACGAATTCTCATTAACCCTTTCAAGATACCGACACTTCCTGATCTCACTTCTCCGGTTCCGTCACCGGTTAAGCTCAAACCAACGTATCCAAACTTAAACCTTCTTCAGAAGCTAGCGGCTACGATGCTCGACAAGATTGAGTCCTCTATCGTTATTCCTATGGAGCAGAATCGCCCGCTTCCTAAACCGACCGACCCGGCGGTTCAATTATCAGGTAACTTCGCTCCGGTTAATGAATGTCCGGTTCAGAACGGTTTAGAAGTGGTTGGTCAGATTCCTTCTTGTCTAAAAGGAGTTTACATCCGTAACGGTGCAAACCCTATGTTTCCGCCGTTAGCCGGACATCATTTATTTGACGGTGACGGAATGATTCACGCCGTTAGTATCGGTTTTGATAACCAGGTTAGTTACAGCTGCCGGTACACTAAAACAAACCGGCTTGTTCAAGAAACCGCGCTTGGACGATCGGTTTTCCCTAAACCAATCGGCGAGCTTCACGGCCATTCCGGTCTAGCTCGACTCGCTCTCTTCACGGCTCGAGCTGGGATCGGTCTAGTGGACGGGACACGTGGCATGGGCGTAGCTAACGCCGGTGTGGTTTTCTTTAACGGCAGGTTATTAGCCATGTCAGAAGATGATCTTCCTTACCAAGTGAAGATCGACGGTCAAGGAGATCTTGAGACGATCGGACGGTTCGGATTCGATGACCAGATTGACTCTTCAGTGATAGCGCATCCTAAGGTGGACGCGACCACAGGAGATCTCCATACACTGAGCTACAACGTTTTGAAGAAACCTCATCTCAGGTATCTTAAATTCAACACGTGCGGGAAAAAGACACGTGACGTGGAGATCACGCTCCCTGAACCAACGATGATTCATGATTTCGCGATAACCGAGAATTTTGTCGTTATACCGGATCAGCAAATGGTATTCAAATTATCCGAAATGATTCGGGGCGGGTCACCCGTTATCTACGTTAAAGAAAAAATGGCGAGATTTGGAGTTTTGTCAAAGCAGGATCTGACCGGGTCGGATATAAATTGGGTTGATGTACCGGATTGTTTCTGTTTCCATCTATGGAATGCGTGGGAAGAGAGAACCGAAGAGGGAGACCCAGTTATCGTCGTAATCGGGTCATGTATGAGCCCACCCGACACGATCTTTAGTGAATCAGGAGAACCAACCCGGGTTGAATTAAGTGAGATCCGGTTAAACATGCGTACAAAAGAATCGAACCGTAAGGTTATCGTAACCGGAGTGAATTTAGAAGCGGGTCACATAAACCGTAGTTACGTGGGCCGGAAAAGCCAGTTCGTTTACATAGCAATAGCCGATCCTTGGCCCAAATGCAGTGGCATTGCGAAGGTAGATATACAAAACGGCACCGTTTCAGAGTTTAATTACGGACCGAGCCGGTTCGGTGGAGAACCGTGCTTTGTACCGGAGGGAGAAGGAGAAGAAGACAAAGGTTATGTAATGGGGTTTGTGAGAGACGAAGAGAAAGACGAGTCGGAGTTTGTGGTGGTCGACGCGACGGATATGAAGCAAGTCGCGGCGGTGCGCTTGCCGGAGAGGGTACCTTATGGTTTCCATGGAACGTTCGTGAGCGAGAATCAGTTGAAGGAACAAGTTTTCTGACTTAGTAGTGTGTATATTCATAATTATATGCTATCTCCTCTTTTTAGGTTTACGTTTAAATTGGTTAATGTGTTGATATTTTTGGGTATAAGAAAGGAGTTATTACATCTTCCATATCATAATTAATATTTGTGGTATGATTCTCTAGTTATATATAAGATGTGTATAAAAGAAATCTCTTACCGTATTAGGTTTATCTTAACGTGAAAAAGTATGCTTGTAGTATAGGTATACTATCACACTCTCATATGCATTTCAAAAAGAGCTTTTTATATATTACATCCAAATGGATTTATACTTTGATTTTAATTACATTTGACACGCCAAGGACTCTGTAAAAAGTTTGAGATTATTGGTTAATTGTCAATTAGAAGCGATCCAATAAATCAATGTCCCACCACGTGATCCAAAAGCAACGCATTGATGTTTCATATTCCACTAGTTTAGTTGTAAATTTGTAACTATTAGCATTAAGGTTTAAGTGGTCCATTTTCATCTAAAGTCTAACTATTATGTAGAATGAGCATATAAACTATATATAATGTTCAGCCAATAAAACTTGTCACGAGACTGATGAATGATAACCGTCGCGTAGTTAGTGACTATAAAATCCATAAACCATGTGCCATTACTTTTGTTTGTAATGGAAGTTTAGTACAGGACAGTAACAGAAGTAACAACAGTGTTTGTTCAGTCATCCGCATAATTTTCAATAATCATATTTTTATATATTTTGGATCATTGGAATCTAACTAAGAAAATCATTGTAAAACAAATAATTTTTGTTTGGAGGAGCTATGCAACATGTCTATAGGTTTCAATAGAACTGATCGATATAATTAACTAAATCAATTTCATCTTTCTATTATTAAGAGAAGACATAAATGTTTTTTGATAAAGGACAAGACGAATGTTAATAGAGAATATTGTCAATAATAAATGATATTTATTAGTAATATTTTCTTATTTAGTTAAATACTATGTACCTTGAAAAAAAAAAAGTTAAATACTATGTGTTGACCAAAATTGAAATTGTTTGAGACAAATGTGCCACAAGAAACCATAACATGATATATAGAGGTTGCAGATCGTCAACGTTTGTCACTCTCACAACTCACTCAAATAAGAGAGAGATTGAAGATACATTGTGTTGACAGAATTATAAGACTGACAACAAGACGTAACATAGCAACTAGAGACATGTGAGACAAGTAGAAAATGACACAATCCTCATAAAACAATGAAGCTGCCAAAGATTATGTTATATCATGAAAGCTAGAAGATCATCAAATTCAAGGTTAAAGTATTCTTGAGCTCTATAACTCAGTAATAAAGGGAGAGATTGAAGTTATATTGGTGTTCTTACTCGTTATTAGACTCAAGAGAGATGATCAAGAAGCATTGAACAAGTCTGATATAACCTCATGTATAGCCATAGATGCAATGAACAAGTTTGATACAACCGCATGTACAAACAAAGATGAAGTGATTTATCAATTAGAGAATCTTGTCAGCCAAGACAAACATACGTGAAGTCAAGTGGAATGTAGTGGCGTGCTGAACCTTGGAGTCTTATTGATCCAAGAAGTAAGAACTCAACCAAATCAAGCTTCTAACTCAAAAGAACAAGTCTAAAGAAAGCAAAGTATCAGCTGAGTAAACCTAATGTAACAGAGCAGAAAAAACAAAAAGACGATATGTAACGGAATAGAGGTGGTAAAGGCTAAGGTTGCATCAATCAGTGGAGCGGTTGTGTCAGTACAGAGATATAGGTGCGTCAGAGTTAAAGCATGGTTCAAGTTGACATGCATGCATCGTGGTGCAGTGTAGATGTGCAATAGAACAGAGTCTTGGGTCAAGTTGACAATATAGCATAAGCAATTACCCAAAAGATAGGTTTGAAATCCAAGAAGTATAAAAGGACGAGGTGGTCACAAGAAAAATGTTACAAACCTTAGATCTAAAACTGAGAGAAGCATACATGATGTGTGTGGTGTTGTCATAGATTTGTTAGTGATTTTGTGTAGGAAACCACACTGGTCGAAAATACAATGAGTGGTAGTTTCTTTGATTAATTAATCTAGATAAGAGTGGTATGCACATGTGTGTGCTAGATACCATTGACAAATGTGACTTTTGCATTTTTATTCTACTGAATGATTCTGAATTTGGTTCCGTATATATATGTTATTCGAACTACATGCATTAACAAATCTTGTGATATCTCTTCTCTATGCTCTCATCTTCGTTACATATATCTATCTTACAAGCTTTGTAGATCTAACACGCGTCGCATTACAACAATATATATTCTTAAGAATATCAAATTAAAAATATGGTTTCTCACAAAACAATTCTTAGTAAAAATATATTATACATTGCGTACACTTCTTAAAATATTAAAATCCATTTGTCATTTCTATCTTTCTAAGTTTTTATTCTAATTCCGACATGTTTAGATTTATAAGTATTTGGTAGAAGTCGTCCACCAATTTTTAATTCGGATAAGTTGCAAACTGATTTTGGATTTAGCTTAATCGATGAACAATTAGGATAATGAGAGATGTTGTTATATTAAAGATATTTTTCCATTTTTGAACATTGCTATTGATTGTTTACCCACCAAAACTTTTTTTGTGTTTTGTAAATTTCGAAATATCTACTAAACAGCAAAAAAAAAAAAAAAAAAGAACGTAGAGAAAAAGCTTATTCTCTATATAATATGATACACAAGCATAACAGCATCCCCAAGAAAAGATCCAATAATTTATCAACAAATGTTCTAACTTGTAACAAAAGATTTGATAGCCCCCGACCAACATGGATTCCTCGACTCGAAACTTGAACTGTACCAACAAAAAATATAGATAACTATAATGTCTTGACCCAAGATCGATACTCACGAGACAACGTTGCAAATAAATAATGGACCGATCGATATGACTTCTAACGAAACAAAACATTTATTGGTTGGGTTTTTTGATCAACTAGTCTACTAATCCACTATCTATCTTCTTCCGGAAAAAAACAAGTTAGACTTATATATACCGTCGAAGACGAGTATTTTTTGTTTTAACGGTGGGGCTAAATTACTACAACGTGAAGTTAGACGTTTACTCTACTCGGTTAAACTTCCTGGGATTATCGATCTTCGGACCCTTGCAAGATTTTTAGGATTTCTTTTAATGAAGTATGTTTACTTGTAACTTGTAAGAGTTAATTAGTTGACACTTGACAGATAATAACTTGTGTGAATGAACTCACCTCTTATATGTAGTCTAATGGGCCTTTTATCCGCCTACACTCTTGGGCCGTAACCCCTATAAGTTTTTGGGTTTGCTCATGGGTTACCCAGTTATTTTAGTTGGCTCACACAACACATATTTTTCTAACCTCAAATTTGTTTTACCGCTTCGATTTTCATCAGATTCAAACAACCTCCTCAAACAATCAAGTGTGGGATTCTAATAAGATATAGCAAATTAGGTAGTGTTTCAGGGATTGGATTACCCATTGTAATATCAGAACTTAGTACTAAGAAAAACAACCTAAAACCTTCTACAATTGCACATGCTACGAAATGTACTAATCAATATATTATAACACATGCAAAATGCAACACACCATTTATTGTTTGCCCAAAATCTAACAGTAGTTAATGGTTTACTCATGACTAACTGTATTTGTCAGCTTTAGTAGTATAGCCCTAACTAGCTAGTGTACGTAGAATTTGCTTCGTTAAAATTCAGTCTTGTCTTTTATCTTCTCGCTTACATCTGCCTCCATCAACACTAGTTTGCCAATTCTTCAGATATCCTTCTTTGTTTGTTTTAAACTTCAGAAATTGTCTGTCTTCAAAATTATGTATGATTGTCGTTTAACGAAACAAAATTCCAAGCAAAGATTTGAAATGTCTTATCAATATAAAGAAACGATTGATTAAATATATTATTTAAAATTTTCATTGGCTTGTGTTTTAAATTTTTATAACAACTAACCTTTTAGTTGTAAAGCTAGCTAGTTACTGTATATAGAGATTTCATAATCCATTATTTCTCTAATGCTTTTAAGTTTTAACCAATGTTTTCAAAAAATTTTGAAAATATATCATTAATTCCACCAGGAAATATTTGACATTTATTGTTACTCTCAGAGAAGATATCATTTAATAATTTCACTACAAACGAATTAGGAACATTGATTGTATACTATTGGAAAAACAACGAAAGCGTGTACAGAGCGTAAAATTAGCATTCTACATTGGAATGTGATCTTTTCTTAGATCATGGTGTGTCTTTGTTCGTAATGTATTAGCCTATTGTTTTACAGTTTTCTCTTCATCAAACAAGTTCCTAATTATGTGTGAGAGACTGTGAGTGTCGTTCCATTTTCTATATAGAACTAGTCATAGAGGGCTAATCCCAAAATATTGATTGGTATTGACAGTGATACTTGGTAGTCTACTTTCTTTTTCCTTTTTATTGTATCGTATAATCGTACAAATTCAAAAATTTAGGTTACATACTTATTTTAGATAGTTAAAGGTTAGTATGGAATCATAAAATAGTTTGAAGTTTTTTTTTCAATATTTCTTAGCAAAAATATATATTTCAACATGTGTCTGCATTTAAACTCTCATGTGGTTTGTTTTTATAAGTTTTATTGTTTAATTATAAAAATAAACATGTGATATTTATCCACTACTAAGTTTCACAAATAATATATTGGAAAGTCAAGAAACTGAGAGAAAGAGAGATGGTGTGAAGTTGAAAATGAGGAAAATAATCCTTTTGGGGGAAAAAGAAGTTAATGCGTTTGATTGAAATTGAAAGTGGCTAGTAGGAGGAAGTAAGTAAGCATGGGTTACATTACAATTTCACCTTTTCACTTACCTTTAAACTTCACTTCCAAAATAATTACACTTTTCATGTGCTTTGTTTCAAAGGTTTCTCTGATACTCTCTTCTTCATATAATAGAACCCATATATAATGTACTATATATATATATATATATATATATGAAAACTCTAATTAAGGTGTTAAAGTTAATTGGGAATGCGGAAGAACCAGAATATATTCACATTTCATGGTAAATTATAAGTTTTTCGTTTATTGTGAAAGTTCTTATGGGATGGACATATTATGATCATGTAGTTATATAGATTAGTTGCAAAATACAAATATCAATTTGCATGATTCATGTTTTTTCGAAATGTGCATTAACATTCGCCTCTATACAAAGAATGGTGATGATAGAATTGTCATAAAAAGAAGATGGACCGCTAAGAGGTCACAAATCTATTGCAATTCGTCGTCCATAATGAATCGTAAATGTATTTTTCTTAGACCTCATCAATGGGTAGCAGAATATTTGGGTTTTATTCATTAAGAAAAACTATTTATTGTATACAATTATAACATGTCGGCTTTACTGTTATCATAAATGTGTCCACAGGCCACTTAATGAGGCTAAGGCTTATGAATCTTCAAATCAAAGACATAATGAAGAACCTTTTTTTACCTATCGAAACGAGAAAAAGTGGAACATGCATGATTTCCACATAATTACCTAATTATTCTTAAGCTATTTCATTTAGTCAAATGCTTCATTTATTTATTTTATATGCACCGTATAGCTTGTATATAAATATATCCATTCTAATTCTTTTTGCCCTTTTATCAAACGTCGCTATTTATAACAATCCAGCTTTTGCTTTCCTCCATATTATATCCCCATCAAACAAACAAAAACAATATTTGACCAAAAATAGACAAATGAAGATAAAGGGTTTGATGATATTGGCTTCTTCTCTCCTGATTCTTGCCTTCATTCATCAGTCGGAATCAGCTTCAATGCGGAGTTTGCTGATGAATAATGGATCATATGAAGAAGAAGAACAAGTTCTAAAGTATGACTCCATGGGAACGATCGCTAACTCTTCTGCTTTAGACTCAAAACGGGTAATTCCCACTGGTCCAAATCCACTCCACAACAGGTAACTGTGGTAATTGAAGAACAATTATATGTGTATCTATGTTCTTGTGTGTTGTAAGGACATTTCCTAGTTAAGTTTCATTAATTACTCGATATTCTTTGCCTTTCCACACATCTTTGTTTATTACTACTGTACTTGTTTCAAAGTGATTTAAGGATATCATATGAAAACCCTTACCGGGACCAAGGTTGACTAAGCTTAGAAATCCTACGTTGGAAAGAAGAAGTGGCAATTGATGTCTCACTTGTTCTGTTCTCTGGTTCATATAGATCGATTGGAAAATATTGCATGGTTGATGTTTGTTCTGATCATATGAGATCATGTAAAGCCAATATATATTTACATACAATAACTATATATGTGTTTGAGAAAACAAAACTATATATGTGTATATATATATATTATATACATGGTTGTGAAATAAAACAAGGATTATTTAAATACTTAGAAGGAGACTGATATTTCAATTAATCTTTTGAATTTGTATTGTGTATAGACTATTGGACTTTTTGGGGCAGAAGTTTCTGAAAATGCAATTAAATTCACTTATATGTCAGAAGGAACTCACTTTATAGTTAATACATAGTGTCTCCCAACTCCCATCTTGTCTATGGTTCTCTCTCTCTTACGACTACGAATATGGATTAAGGAAATCTTGCAAGTTTTTTTTGTCTCTAACAACATTTTCAGTTCATGTTTCAACTTAAATTATAAAATCCTTGTTCAAGATACTCTAACGTTTTTTTTTTTTAATGTAATGTTAAATTAGATTCAAAAGAAAAATGTTGTTTGTACAACAAATGTATAGTGTGTTTGATAAGACTAAATACATTTCTTAGCAAAAATTCTAAATTTAACTTCTAGTTGCATAGAAAATATATTCTAAATTTAATAAATGCATAACAAAACTTGTGTAACTGGGGGACAGACCTATCAAGATAAATAAATTAAATCAAGTGACGACTTTAGTCACTTTAAAGATTATTTAAAACAGAAAGAACTACAGAAATTAACACCAAAAAAAAAAAAAAATTAACACCAAATAAATCACTTGATCTCAGACTTTCAGATAATAGGTCAAGGTTGTCTTTAACAAGAAAAAAAAAGACAATTATTTATTCGGAGTAATAATTGTTGGGCCTCTAGACAACTTGGTCCACTTACAATTGTTAGGCCAACTAACATGAGCCGGATAACAATCAGTATTCTTTCCTGGTCACGTAACTTAAACAAAGAGCTACGGAACTTTACATCATTTCTAAGTTCCTACAAAGTTTTATCGATACTGTTATTCTTTTATGGGGAAACGTTAAATAGAAACACAAAAATTGAGTCTACTAAACACCAAATAAATCGAAACACAAAAATTGAGGCTGATATCAGAAACAGAAATCAACCACAAATCACCGTTCAAATGTCATTCCAGTTGATGTCTCAAAACTTTTGCTCACTAAAACATTTTCTCTCTTAATAGAATTCTCTGTCAATGGTCACAATGTTATTAATCATGTCTCTTTGTAATCATCCTTTCATAGACAAATGAACATTAGCCATAAAGAGACACCAATATCATCTAGAGTATAGACATGAATGACTCAGTGTCTCTTAATGAAGTAACTTCCTAATAATACCGGTTAACTAAACCGGTTCAGTATGCTGCCAAATCATAGACCGGGTCCAAACTAACCATAAACCAACATATACTGTTTAATTATCATCGATCAAACTCTTCTCGAGAAAGAACCCGAATACCTATAACATTCGTACTATCAAGTGTGAGATAGAATAACAAAAAGAAAATCCACCAAAAACTGATTGGTCAGTACAAATTGCAAGAGAATTAAAAAAAAAAAAATAATCGCAAGAGAATCCAAAGATAAAAGAAGAAAATGGTCCTTCTTCTTATAAATGTTCCTTATTATATACAAAGAATCATTTAATTTCGTAAGCATTGATATTTTTACAAGATTGGTCAAAGTCTTTGCGTGCATGTTCTTTAGCTTTGATTTTCCGCCTGAAAAACTACCTTTTGTTCTTGACTCTATTCTTATAGAACAGAATCGGTACTACTGATCTAACTGACGTAATCTGACACTTTACTCTATTTGGTTTTGTGACAAAATATATTGTGAACAAAAAATGTTTGTTGTGGTCCGTGATTTATACCATTGTTCTATAAGTTCTTTACTATATAGAGTCTACTAAATCCAGTCCCTCTTTCCAAAATGATTACGGATACAATCACCTGTTATCCACAAGTTTGAAAGTACAATAACATTTACCTCTCGCGTTTAACCAAAATTGAAAATTTATTGGAAAGTTGAAAAATAAAAATGCATAAAATCAAAGAAATGCTGTAATTTATGATTTGTGGGACTAATGTTACAAATGTAATTGCTAGACGCTATACTGTGCATGTACCAACTACCAAGTTATAATTTTTTAAGAATGTGGCTATATGACTTACGAGGTACCCTTTTCCTTATCTATAAACTCCGTTTTGATTTATGATTCCATCCGAAGTATATGAATAAGCAAGCAATAGGACACAACCCACTAAAAAGAAAAAGCAATACTTGTTTGAAACCCGTTAAATCACAAATACTAAAATTTGAAAACGAAGATGCATCTACTCTGCATAGACGAACATAAATATTGGTTGCTTTTATGTATAACAAAGGTTGTAAAAATTATTTTGAAAAAAGCTTGTAAAAATGGTAGAAACGAATTAATTTCTAAGATATGAAAAATCTCAAAAAAAATTCAGAAGTTAAATTTTTTATATATCAAAATCGTGATATCAAACAATTTTAATTTTTTCAGTCAGTTTTTTTTCCTTCAATTTTATATATATTTCAAGCGGACACATAATCCCCTATAACTATAAAATTTTAACATATATCCAACTAGTTATGAAACATATACAAATAATAAATATGTTAATGCAAACTGAACACAACAGATCATATATATCACTAATCTACATATACATTTTTGTAGCCATTTTGTGAAATAAATCCTGGAGTTAGAATTTATTTACAATGGCTGCCACTGGATTTAAATTATTTGATTTTTTTTAATTAATGGTTTGAATCTTTATACGACAATTAATTGTGTAACAAACCAAAAAGATTCTAAATATATGGCAATCCCATATGTCACGCAAAACACAATAATTTAACTTCTCCTTATCTCACCTACAATATTCACTAAATCTTAAAACAACCAAAATTTGAACTATTTAAATTATTTGTATTAAATTTCGGCAATAAATTAAAACAAATGTGAAACAAACCAAAAAATACATTTACGATTCCGGAAAATGAGCAAACCCAATTATATGTGCAGCTAAAAACATTCTTTATTTTGGTTTGGATATTCCATGGAATTAATAGTCCATAACTTTTTTGGCATAAAATCATAATCACAATTAATTCCACAACTAATATTTAAACTTATAGAAAAAACTAAAATATCATGAGACGAAAAATATAGCGTGACGGATTTGGATTGATATGAAATATAGCAGGACTGGTTTAGATTGATATAACACAGATTAAATATTTATTTTATTATTTTATCATCACCAAATTTTTTAATTACAATATCAATATAAAATTATATAATTTTAATACTAAACTAAAACTTTAAAATTTAATATTATTATTTATAAAAATAAAATATTTGCCCTGTGGTATACCACGGGTTAAATCCTAGTATATAAGTAAAAGACTAAATGAATATCAATATTTACACAATCACTTCACAAATTTCGGTATCTAATATTGTATTTTGAGGTTCACACTGATCTCATTAGAGGCTATTTTTTCAAGTGACTAAATTTTGTAATGATTTGCATATTCTACATAACTTGCTTTATCCAAAGGTGATTTTTTTTTTCCCATAACCCGTACACGTTTCCTCAAATATATCTTACTAATACTATAATGTATTTCTGAATTAGTTAAAATTTATACAAAGTGGTTTATAAAGTTTTTGTATGGATTTAGATTAATTCATTTTGAGCAAAGTGAAACGAAATTCAAATTTTGTATGGCTGAATAGGTTTCAATTCAACTTGAATTATAATCTATGAAATCCTATTGACGAAAAAGGAAAAAAAAATATAGGTTTAACATTAAACAGAAACAAATTAGCTTACAATACTTTCTACAAGTACTTTATAACCCTTGATACCTTTTATCGTAACAATAAGTAACGTGAAAGATTTATGTTGATATAAAAATAGCTAGCTCTATTCACGTGAAAGCTTTATGTTGATATAATAATTCTCCCACATTAAGTAATTAATTAAAATAAAATATTAAAACTGTTTAATACAACCAAAGTAGTAAGGCGTAAACTTATTAAGGAACGCGTCTTAATTACCTGGTTTTAGGTTCCTTAATGCTTGCTTGCTTACTCCATCATAAAGTTTGTAGATAATGTCTAATATTGGAAAACGAAAATGGCATTTCTTCTAGTTGGTTGTAGTCAGCTTAACATCTTTGTTAATAGAACTTTATCTTTACATCGACAACTAAATTTAGAAATATTCACCTACCTATAGGTATACTATATAAATGATACCCAAAGAAAGTCAAGTGACTTCTCTAGTCATGGACGGTTAAGGATATATATGCCTTAAAGTTTGTATGAATTTAGCATATCACAAAATGCTTTTTCTATTGTTGCATGAAGCATCCAATGTCAGATTTTGGAAGGGTCTCTAAAATTTATTTCAATTAATAGATTTTGTGGATGAAAGTTTTCCGTAATCTAATACATACTAGTTATGCATGCATGATTTGGCCGATCATCAATAGAAAGTGATAGGCAACATAAATGGAGGATTAGAAAATGCTTGTGAATTAAAAAAAAAAAAAAACCATAATGCAGCTTATAAGCAGTTTGAAAATGTCATGATTTGAATTACAAAAAAATTGGTTTTCTCATAATGAGTTATCTTATATTATCCTTTTAGAATAATTGTATCCCTACTAAAAAAAAAAGATTCGATTAAATTTCAATATGGATTAAAGGAAGGGATGATTACTAAAAAGTCTAGAATAGCCCAAAAAAGGAGGTTTTACAACTAGAGTGGCACACAAAACTTGTAGGTTAATTCAGTCATTTCTATCTCCAAAATAGCTTTGAGGAAAAATAGAGGACTATGTTGAATTTGTAACCAAGTAAATGGTTTTTCCTTTACGTTACGTTTAGAAGATTTTAGTAATGATGCTATTATGAGACGGTTAGAAACAGTTAAGAGAGAATTGGTTACATTAACGGCGTTAAAAATCAGGTGTATTTTCAATGACCCGCAAAAGTGTGACCAGAGTAAAGTTCCGTTTAGTATCGGCGTTATTTAACGACGACGTTATTGTTCGTTTGCAATATAAATAACGAAAGACGGTTTTCTTGGAGCTTGTGCACTCTCTGTCACTCATTTTCCCTTTGTTTGCACAATGGCGACGTCATCTCTGAAACTGACCAGTGCTTGTTTCGTCTTGCTCTTCATCTTCGTTGGCTGCGTTCTCACAGCAACAAATCTCCGAAACAACGAAATCTCTCGATCGAGGTGCACATTTATAATTCTTCGTAATGAATGTCTCTAATCTATACTCGTCTCTCTACCTAAATATATCTCTTTTCTGTTTCCTCTAGTTCACATTTTAAGCTACATTTTCATTATTTCATATGTTTTCTCAGTTTTTCTTAGCATTATCATGCTTGATTTGAAATGTTGTACACTTCACATAAACGAATTTTCTCGTCCCTTGAAGTTTTCCTATGTATATTTAACGTATGTCTCTTTTATGCGAATTTTTAAAGTAGTCTCGGAGATTTAAGCTATGGATTTTGAACTTAAAACTAATCTTTTTTCCTCGGTGATTTTTTTTCTATAGGAAGCTGAAAACAGAGGATTCAAAGAGCTTTAACAGTTCACCAATGACGACTAGGTAACAGATAATCACACCATTAATAGCCGTCGATTCCAAACGTCAGATATGCATTTTAAACCGTTGGATTAACGAAATTTACCCTCATCATCTGTTTTTCAAACATTCCTAAGTTATTAGTCCCAAAAAAAGTATAATGATAATTCATCCATAAGAAAGTAAACAAAAAAGGATCCAACGGTTGAGATTTAGATGCATCGGATCCATATTTTTATCAACGACAATAAGATTACGGAATTTAGTAAATGTGGTTTATTACTTTGCGTGTGAAATTGATTTTAAAGAAGTTTAATTAGTTTTTTTTTCGGGGGTGTGTTTGGTAATGAATTTGTGGTTGGTTGCGTCATTCAGGCTTGATGGTGTAGTAGAGTTGAATGAACACGCAGTTACTGATCCAGACAAAGTTGCCCATGAAGTCTCTAACCTTATTCACATGTGAGTTTTTTTTTATGCTTTATCTCTCTCTACAACGCAATTGCTATGTGTGCATTTATTTCAACTCCTTTGGAATGTTTTTTTCTTTCTCAAATTAGAAATTCTTCTGCACTAGTCGTAACGTCTTTATGAGAAAGAGAAATATACAATCTTAGTAAAATTTTGACTAAGAAGTTTTCAAACTTCGTTTGGTTGGAGTCACTAATGAATGAGTTAGTGATGTTATTGGTCGTGTACGATTGAGACTTTGTGGAGAAACCTAACAAAATTTGTCTGCTCATTTATTAACTTTTTCATGAGATAAGATACACTTTTAGTAGTACTATTATCTTAAGATTTATCAGCATAAGATAGATAAATAAATAAAACATTATAAATTTCAGGAGTGAACAGAACATCACTGCAAGGAGGAAGCTTGGCTTCTTTTCATGTGGAAATGGCAATCTAATAGATGATTGTTGGCGTTGCGACCGCAACTGGAACAAGAACCGTAAACACCTAGCGGATTGTGGGATGGGTTTTGGAAGTAAAGCGTTTGGTGGTCGTAATGGAAGTTACTATGTGGTCACTGACCATAGTGATGATGACGTTGTGAATCCAAAGCCAGGAACTTTACGTCATGCCGTGATCCAGGTTGAACCATTATGGATCATCTTTAAAAGAGACATGGTGATAAAGTTGAAACAAGAACTGATCATGAACAGTTTCAAAACCATTGATGCTCGTGGTGCCAATGTCCACATTGCCAATGGTGCTTGCATAACAATCCAAAATATAACCAATGTTATCGTTCATGGCTTGCACATTCACGATTGCAAGAGAACCGGGAATGTAACTGTCAGAAGCTCGCCAAGTCAGGCCGGGTTTAGGGGAACGGCTGATGGTGATGCTATTAATATATTTGGGTCAAGTCATATTTGGATCGACCACAACTCGCTCTCTAACTGTACTGATGGTCTTGTTGATGTTGTAAACGGTTCCACTGCCATTACCATTTCCAATAACCATTTCACTCACCACGATGAGGTCAATCAAACACCTAAAACTTTCTCCTTTATTTTTTTTTGTAAAACTCTGTTTTTTCTTGATCATAATGATATTGTGGAGCAGGTGATGTTGCTAGGGCACAATGATTCGTACACACGAGACAAGATGATGCAAGTGACAGTTGCGTATAACCATTTTGGAGAAGGGCTCATACAGAGAATGCCAAGGTAAATCTACAATGTAACATTGTGTTTAACTAGACTTATATTACTTGCAATACAAGTTAAGAAATACATTTTGAGTATTTATATGCAGGTGCAGGCATGGTTATTTCCATGTGGTTAACAACGATTACACACATTGGAAAATGTATGCTATTGGAGGAAGTGCAAACCCAACGATAAACAGTCAAGGCAATAGATTTGCTGCTCCCAAAAACCACTCCGCCAAGGAGGTTCGATTCTTCCGTGTTTTTGCGTGCTTATAAACAGAGAAAATGGATCTTTAATTCCAAAATATGAAACTGTACAGGTGACAAAAAGATTAGACACAAAAGGTAATGAGTGGATGGAGTGGAATTGGAGATCAGAAAAAGACCTTCTAGTGAATGGAGCGTTTTTTACACCATCAGGTGAAGGAGCATCAGGAGACTCACAAACTTTAAGCTTACCGGCTAAACCAGCTTCAATGGTCGACGCAATCACTGCTAGTGCAGGTGCACTTAGTTGCCGTAGAGGCAAACCTTGCTACTAGTAAAACATTACTCTCTCAACCCATTAGTAGTTTCAGTATACAAAAACACCAACCTAACCCCTTTCACACGTATTAGCAAGTGTGCAAAGCTTTATACTTATTTTGAATGGTAGAGAGTTTGGTCAACCTCGGCTTGACAATGAGAAAGCAACTGAAGCGTTGATCCATTCTCCAACATATGCTTTTTCTTTTTGGTTTGGGGTTTATGACGTCTTCTATTATTAATCTAGCACTTCTTGTGGTATTTGGTTAGTGATTTGTAGAAAAAAATTACATTTGCTAATGAAATTAAGCCAGTTGATTGCTTATGATGTCTGCAGCTAAACATAGTAAATGACTTTTCTTTGTTCTTCCAAGTTATGTGTTTGTTGTTAATTCACATTGGTGCAGCTATGTTTTTGTGCAGTTGATTTGAGTGAGGAGTGAGATTACTTGGTAAAATAGTGGGCCTATATCTGGTTACGAAAGGCCCATTAGTAGCCCATTATGTTTTGTCCGTTTCAGACTAATTATTGGTCTTAACTTAAGTATATTACCCACATACGAATTCTGAACTTAGAATAAGCCAAATGCATTTGAATCCAAAGTTTGATTGATTCCTTGAAAAGTTAATTAGTACGTGTCGATTTTCAAAATACTAAAAACACAATTATATAATCTTAAACAGAAAGTTAAGTATAATGTTTAATTAACATAAATATTTAAATTGAGGGAGTAAGTAAGTGGTAATGTTAAAAAGAAAAAAGAACATTTTGGGAAAATAAACAAAAACATGGAGAGATTCGCACAAGGAGAGACTCTCGAGGCAAAGACCCTTGAAACAAGGCAACACTTCTTATTTCTTTATTTCTAAAAACTGCGCCGTTTAAGACTCTTATGGTCTTTTTCTCCTTTATTTCTTTTGTTTACTTGTAATAATGGCTTGTGGTGCGCTAATTATTCTATGAACTTTGCTTAATTTATTAAATTTTTCAAAAGTAACATTAATACGTATTAGAATAAATATTTCAATGTATGTCATGTGCCGGTAAATAAAACATTTTTTCTCTCTCTACGATAAAAATCCATACTTGACAACTTTGCATAGATTACTTATTAATTTGTATTTTTATTTTTTCAGGTATAACTAAACTTATTACAGTAAAACATGACCAAAGTTTTTCGAAAAAAGTAATAAACTAATCGTAATTCAATATTTGACATGACCAAAATGCTGATAAGTAATAAGAGAAAAAGAGTTAAAGAAAAAAAAACAATTTGGGATTTTAATTCAATCAAATTGGAGTTTAAAGTAAAATAAAGGTAAGAATCATGAGAGTGGAGAATTAGGGTAGGTGAGAATGAGTGAGGCTCGGTGTGGTCACGTGAGGTATCCTCAAAATCAGGGATTGTTGTTTTGTCCACTACACTCCCTAAACCTAAACCCACTCATCCTTTGCTTAACCTATTTCTTAATACTATGATTTTAGTAAGTTTTCTATCAATAACTCTCTTTCTTTTTGCATACCTTTTTGGTCAATATTTTGTACTTATAAGTTTTAAAAATTGGAAAGAGTGTTTATTTTAAATATATGAATAGAAATTTGACAACAAGTCAAGCTACATCTTAAAATACTTTTTGAAAAAGTGATGGAAACTCGGAAAGGAAACATAATTAACACGAGATTATGTTAATGATTTTATTTCTCAGACTGTATTTGTATTAGATAAAAAATCAATAAACCATTAGAAATGGAAAAAAAAAAAATGAAAATTCATTGGATCTAGCAAAAGGTTCAAGTCTAGTCATCTTATTTCAAAGGATTCTTAATGTGTGAAATAAACAGCAATACAACTATATCTAATTTATAGAGTAACCTTGTTTTCTTAAGATTACATTTCGGCTCAAAGGTTTAAAGTCAAGAAGATAACAACTATAGAAAGAAACAGTAAGCTACTAGAGTATTAACTAACATATACAATAAAATATACTCAAGTAGAAACAAAGGGAATAAAAACGAATCACTGATTCAACCACTTGCTTGGGGTTTGAGCAAACGCACTCGTTTACTTACAGGGGATTAAGCTAAATAATTTCTTTAAAACAATCTTAATTAACTGATCCAACAGTAACATAAATAAAAATACTTATACCCATAAATTTACGTACCAACGCATATATATCAGACGGCTATTGAGTCCAGTTAGCACAAAACTGTTGGAATCTCGATAATAGCATGAGCAACTAGTTATTTTTGTATAATAAACTACGATGTTATATAGTATATAAGTAGATAAAACATTCTAATCTCGAAGTAATATTTATATACACTTTTCGATTAAGCATAATTTGGCTTGTTTTAGTTTTACTTCAGCTTAGTCCTAAGAGATGAAACTGAACTTTTGTAGTTTTTACTTATATCTTTTACAAATTTAACCACATTATATTAGATCGACAAAAGGGGAATTAAAATAAGATATAAGTATGTACATTACATGATTCACGTAAACTATAAATTACACTGCACATACCACTAGTGGTTATATCACCAACAATAAGCATGTATCCATAGGTAATTTTGTACTAATTCTAGCTATTTAACAATAGAATTTTCTTTTTAATAATTTTTATCCGGAATTCTATACCGAGATAATCATATTTTTTCTTGAAAACTATATTGATTAGATATTTACATAGTAAAAAAAATAGAATATTTCCCCATATTGAAGAGCATTTTAATTAACCAAAATTTTTTTGTTACCTTTACCATGTCTTTAACCAAATATGTTTAGCTATTTACTTAATATCACTTTTAAACATCTTACCTTACGACTATTTCGTTTAGTTAGATATGTTTCTACTCTCCACGCAATGTATATGTATAATAATACTAAAGAAAATTAGTACTAAAATATTACTGGTAAAGAAGAGATAGGCCATAAATAGGTGAGGTGGCAAAGAGGTGGGGTGGTGCAGTTTTGTTGATCTCAAGGCATTGTGTTTCCCTATTTTCCTTTGTACTCTTTCTCCTCTCTTAAATCGCCACTCCATTATTTTAAATTTCTTATCTTGATAAAACACACACACACACAAGTATTAGAAGAACTTAAACCCTCTTATGTTCTCTTCCTAAGCTTGAGTTTAATTCAAGCAAGAAACAGATTTCGAGAGAAGAGTAAGCACAGAGATAGAGAGAAAGAAGGCACCAAACCCTAAATGGGTCTAAACCCAAGATTTTAATCTTCTTTTCGTATTTTGAGGCAAATGTCTCTTCATTCCTTAATCTTCTTCTCCTCCTCTTCTTCTTCACTTCTCTTCTCTTTCTTCTTTATCTTCATCTTCTGTTTCTCTCTCTCTGATGCAGAGCAGAACCCGGAAGCTTCTATCCTTTACTCATGGCTTCACTCTTCTTCTCCTACACCTTCTTCTCTTTCTCTCTTCAACTGGAACTCTATAGACAACACTCCTTGCAACAACTGGACATTTATCACATGTTCTTCTCAAGGTTTCATCACCGACATAGACATTGAATCTGTCCCTCTTCAGCTCTCCTTACCGAAGAATCTCCCAGCGTTTCGTTCTCTCCAGAAACTCACTATCTCCGGGGCCAATCTCACCGGAACTTTACCGGAAAGTCTTGGTGACTGCCTCGGCCTCAAGGTTCTTGATCTTAGCTCCAACGGCTTAGTTGGTGACATTCCTTGGAGTTTAAGCAAGCTACGTAACCTAGAAACGCTAATCCTCAACTCAAACCAACTCACCGGAAAAATCCCACCGGATATCAGCAAATGTTCGAAACTCAAGAGCCTGATTCTCTTCGACAATCTTCTCACCGGAAGTATCCCCACGGAGCTAGGGAAGCTCTCTGGTCTCGAAGTAATAAGAATAGGAGGAAACAAAGAAATCTCCGGCCAAATCCCATCAGAGATCGGAGATTGTTCCAATCTAACAGTTCTTGGTTTAGCCGAGACAAGCGTCTCAGGAAACTTGCCTTCTTCCTTAGGTAAGCTCAAGAAGCTAGAAACACTCTCGATATACACAACAATGATAAGTGGTGAGATTCCTTCTGATTTAGGGAATTGCTCTGAGCTTGTTGATCTCTTCTTGTACGAGAATAGCTTGTCTGGTTCCATCCCTCGAGAAATCGGACAGCTAACGAAACTGGAACAGCTGTTTCTATGGCAGAACAGTCTCGTTGGTGGTATCCCTGAAGAAATAGGAAACTGCAGCAATCTCAAAATGATAGATTTGTCTTTAAACCTCCTCTCTGGTTCGATTCCAAGCTCCATTGGTCGTTTGTCTTTTCTTGAAGAGTTTATGATCAGTGACAACAAGTTCTCCGGTTCAATACCAACAACAATCTCAAACTGCTCGAGTCTTGTCCAGTTACAGCTCGATAAGAATCAGATTTCAGGTCTAATACCGTCCGAGCTTGGAACACTCACAAAGCTTACTCTGTTCTTTGCTTGGTCTAATCAGCTAGAAGGAAGTATCCCTCCTGGTTTAGCAGATTGTACTGATCTTCAAGCATTGGATTTGTCGCGCAATTCGCTAACCGGAACAATCCCTTCCGGTTTGTTTATGCTAAGGAACCTCACAAAGCTTCTCTTGATCTCAAACTCTCTGTCTGGTTTTATACCTCAAGAGATTGGTAATTGCAGCTCTTTGGTGAGATTGAGGTTAGGTTTCAACAGGATCACAGGAGAGATTCCTTCGGGTATTGGTTCTCTTAAGAAGATAAACTTTCTCGATTTCTCGAGTAATAGGCTACATGGAAAGGTTCCTGATGAGATTGGAAGCTGTTCAGAGTTACAGATGATTGATCTCAGTAATAACTCTCTTGAAGGTTCTTTGCCTAATCCGGTTTCTTCACTCTCCGGTTTACAAGTACTTGATGTTTCAGCTAACCAGTTTTCAGGCAAGATTCCAGCGAGTTTAGGACGGCTTGTGTCACTGAACAAACTAATCTTGAGCAAGAACCTGTTCTCAGGATCGATACCTACTTCTCTAGGGATGTGTTCAGGGCTTCAGCTTCTTGATCTTGGAAGCAACGAGCTCTCTGGTGAGATTCCTTCAGAGCTTGGAGATATCGAGAATCTTGAAATCGCGTTAAACTTGAGTAGCAATAGACTCACTGGGAAGATTCCTTCAAAGATTGCGTCTCTCAACAAGCTCTCGATTCTTGATCTCTCTCACAACATGCTTGAAGGAGATCTTGCTCCACTCGCTAATATTGAGAATCTAGTCTCTCTTAACATATCTTACAATAGCTTCTCTGGTTATCTTCCAGACAACAAGCTTTTCAGACAATTATCTCCTCAAGATCTTGAAGGAAACAAGAAACTCTGTTCTTCGACTCAAGATTCTTGCTTTCTCACCTACAGAAAGGGTAATGGACTTGGAGATGATGGTGATGCTTCTCGTACAAGGAAGCTAAGGTTAACACTCGCACTTTTGATCACCTTGACGGTTGTGTTGATGATTCTTGGCGCGGTTGCGGTTATCCGAGCGAGGAGGAATATTGATAATGAAAGAGATTCAGAGCTTGGAGAAACATATAAATGGCAGTTCACACCGTTTCAGAAGCTGAATTTCTCGGTAGATCAAATCATTAGATGTTTAGTTGAACCAAATGTGATTGGTAAAGGATGTTCAGGCGTAGTTTACCGCGCTGATGTGGACAACGGAGAGGTTATAGCCGTGAAGAAGCTTTGGCCAGCGATGGTTAACGGTGGTCATGATGAGAAGACCAAAAACGTTAGAGATTCGTTTTCAGCTGAAGTTAAGACACTAGGGACGATCAGACACAAGAACATAGTTCGGTTTCTCGGATGTTGTTGGAACCGAAACACAAGGCTTTTGATGTATGATTACATGCCTAATGGGAGCTTAGGGAGTTTGCTTCACGAGAGACGAGGATCTTCGCTTGATTGGGATCTTAGATACAGAATCTTGCTTGGTGCAGCTCAAGGTTTAGCTTATTTACATCATGATTGCCTCCCACCCATTGTTCACCGCGATATCAAAGCCAACAACATCTTGATCGGTTTAGATTTCGAGCCTTACATTGCAGATTTCGGCTTAGCCAAGCTTGTCGATGAAGGTGACATTGGTCGGTGTTCTAATACCGTTGCTGGATCTTATGGTTACATTGCTCCAGGTATGTTCCTACATTTATCTTTCTTAGTATCATAAGCAACCAAAGTGGTTTAGTTAATGCTAATGCAACATTTGGTATAAAAAAAGTTCACAATCATGAAAAGTGTAGTTAGATGTTTTCTTACGTTTTGGTTTCTATTTTGCGTTGAAACTTAGAAGTCTGTGTCGTGTGCAGAGTATGGATATAGCATGAAGATTACAGAGAAGAGTGATGTTTATAGCTATGGTGTGGTAGTTCTTGAAGTGTTGACTGGGAAACAACCTATAGACCCTACGGTACCAGAAGGGATTCACTTAGTGGATTGGGTGAGGCAGAATAGAGGTAGCCTCGAAGTTCTTGACTCGACATTGAGATCAAGAACCGAAGCTGAAGCGGATGAGATGATGCAAGTGTTGGGCACTGCTTTGCTGTGTGTGAACTCGTCTCCGGATGAGAGACCTACCATGAAAGACGTTGCGGCTATGCTCAAAGAGATTAAGCAAGAGCGTGAGGAGTACGCGAAAGTTGACTTGCTTCTCAAGAAATCTCCTCCGCCAACAACAACAATGCAAGAGGAATGTCGGAAGAATGAGATGATGATGATTCCGGCGGCTGCAGCTTCGTCTTCTAAAGAGATGAGACGAGAAGAAAGATTATTGAAGAGTAACAACACGAGTTTCTCTGCTTCGTCTCTGCTTTACTCTTCTTCTTCTTCAATCGAGTGATTTTAAGGTTTGAAGGTTACGTGAGAAGAAAGCTTTTGTGTGTTGTTTGAGAAAATGGCCTTTTTTTTTCATTTATCATTTTAAGTCTTTATATATGTTATGTATAAAAGAAGAAGAATAGAATGAGAGAAGTGAGTCAGTAATGTTATGGAATTGTGATTAGTAAAGGGTGACATGATATTGTACCTTTTTGGGCGGTTTGAAATCAATAATTTCTCTAGTTTTCTCTCCAAGTGTGACTTTAGATTGAATGTAGTCCTTTATAGTTTTCACTCATAAACAGTACTATATATATCACCTTCCAGAAACGTATTAATAATAATATTGAATTATTGATGCATAAAACAATTCTTCAAAAATGATATTTCATGGGGCTCTTGAATCAGTAAGCCACATAATATTGGACCATGTTTTGGTTTACATGCAACATTATATTGCATACCGTCCGGCCAATTGAGTTGGTCTCTATTTTCTTTCTTCGTGTGGCCAATTTTGGCACAATGAAAAAGCATGCATTTGACCTTTTTCATTTTTTAAACCTTGAGCCTTTCATATATTCTTAATCTTACTATAATTGTTGATCACCAAATACATTTTTGAGAGCTAGAGCTGGTAAATACGTTTAGCTCTATTTCCATTCATTATAATTTGGAAAAATTGGATATTAAGGATCATTTTTTCAAAAATTTGTCCATCTATACCTTAGTTTGTAAATTGTCATCTATGACTAAACTACCCTTATTCATCTATAAAATTAAGTTTTAAGACATTTAAAGAGATAAAAATAGTAAAATCATGTTAATAAACAACTAAGAAAAAGATTTCTAGAATTTTTTTTGTAATTTTATTGAGAATAATCAGTTTTTATATCAATGATTTTTGTTCTGCAATATTTAGAATACATTTTCTGCCATTTGTACATATTCTGAAAAAAGTAGATTATGCATTCTATCATTTATACATGTTCCGAAAAAAATAGAATATGCATTCTACCATTTATACATGTTCCGAAAAAATAGAATATGCATTCTACCATTTGTACATGTTCTACGGATTTTAGAATTGAAATGTGTTCTACAAATTTCAGAATACATCATTTTATATGTTCTGCAAAATTTAGAAGATATATTCTACACATTACTCAATGTTCTACAAAATTCAGTATACGTATACTACGATTTACTCTATGTTCTGAAAAAGTTAGAATATAAATTCTACGAAATTTAGAATATATATTTTGAAAAAAATAGAAACCTTTAAAAATAGAAACTAAATCTAAAAATTAGGAAATTACATATTTATGTAAAATATTATAAGTAATCAAATATATGGTGAATATTATGTATTTATAGTGTTATACGTAATTTAGAATGAGTATTTTGATTAGTTTAGAAGTAAAATCACACAAATTAGATTCTCTCTTATAAAAACCTAAAAGATTTTTTTGTTTTTCTCCTTTCCACGAGAGTTTCTTTCTCATACTCATTTCATGATCTTTTCATATTTTTTATAAAATTATGCTGCAAATCAAAGTTGATGTAAAAGGCTCGTTGACAAATTATGCTGAAACTTTTTATAATTGGGGTTTAGCCTCTATTCTAGTGAGAGTTTTTGGATTTGGAGATATAGAATCATATTTCTTCAGTTCTATATTTTATTTCATTTTATAATTAAGGGTATAATTGGTTTTTAATTTTCCTTAAAACCTATTTCACCAAAGTTATCTATATAAAGTATAGATGGACAAACTTTTGGAAAATCAAAAGTATTGAAGATTGTTTCCTTCAATGAGACCATAATAAATTTACTCTTGAAACGACCCAACCACCATTTGTCTTGAAAGAAGATGGATTGGAAATTTGGAAGTGAAAAACGTAAAAAGTCGATAAAGGTTAAGCAAAAACTATTTGTGTAATGGTTTATCGAATATAGCATTGACAATTGGCTATAGACTTCTGTTAGTACTGTTTCATTTCATTGGCTCAGTCTCTGCTATCCAAAGAGAGCGTTTTGGAAATTGGCTTAACTTTAATTATAGTGATAAACGTTAAAGTCACAACCGTATTAAAGTGATTTGTTTCAACGTATCAAAAAATTAAAAATCGTTTCATACATTTAATCGCTAAATTTAAGTTTTAACAAGCAATAGTAGAAGACTTCAAAATGTAACAGCGAAATGCAGACATCTTGATTTGCAGCTTATCATATTAAAAAAAAATTACATCGAACCACTATATCACATTGACTCTACTTTTGCACTAGGATAAAATCTAAAATTTTAGGATATACGAAATACGAATTAATGCTCGTTTCAATAGTTTACTAATTCTTGTGAATACATCTATCTAAGTAGCTACGAAGCTCCCTATACATAAAACCATTACATTTCCCATAGAAGAGGACTGTCATGACCAATGATAATTGTGAACAAGTCATTAACACTTTCTTCACCTTTAATTAAGTCTTATCCAATTAATTATCTTCAACTGTAATCCGTCTCTTTCCTTCTATATAATCCACTACATTCCATGCATGCATGCTTTCAAATCCAAACATAACATCTCAACATTGAACTCGTTTGAAATCTCTAAACAAGCGATAGAGCTAAACAAAATGGCAATGAGGTTCTCATCACTTACTAAAATCGTGCTTCTCTCTGCAGCTATGTTGCTTTTGGTCCACGCAAGTGCTCGCACTTTACAGCAAACTCAGACTCTGCCTCTCCAAGGAGGAGGAGCTGCTCCTACCAAAGATGAGCCTCATATGGTTAATGCCCCTCTTGAGGACCAGAAGAACTTCATCTACGGCGGTGGAATTGGCGGTGTTGCCGGAGTTGGTGGATTCATGGGGATGCCAGGTGGTGGAAGTGGTGGCTCTGGCATGACTTTCCCACTCCCGAGTGGGACGCCGCTTCTTGGTGGGGCTGGTGGGCTTGGTGGTTTGGGTGGTGCAATGGGGTTCCCTGGTGGACTCGGTGGTGGACCTAGTGGTGGTGGTGTTCCAAGTTCAAGCGGTGGTTCTCCTTAAGACAGATCATGATGATTAATTGGTTCCTATGTAGTATGTAACTCCAAGATGTTTAGGAGGAAGTGAAGTTTTGTTTCGTTGTGTTAAGTTTGGATCTTTGATGTCGTTTCTGTGTTTCTCTTATCGTCTTTTTCGTCATCAGTTTATGGTTTGACGTTATGTTTGTGTTTCCTTGTTCGTAATTTCTTTAATAATATTCGTTCTGTTTTTGTTTAAATATTCTGGTATGTTTTATAGAAATCTGGCATAGAAATTAAGTCATGCAACAAAAGCTCGACCAAATCATTACTCATTACAAAAGATTAATTTCACCAAATGATCTTAGAACCCAACGTTACAAACAATAAAGTAATGATGCTTTCAGTTTGTGAGATTTAACCACACCAAAGCATGGCAATATTGACCATGTGAAATCAATAATAAAATATGGTTACATAGATTTAGGCATTTTAGATGCTTCTTACTCATGACAAAATCAAATTATCGACACTATACCAATAAAGCATACTAGTAATAATAATCTAGCCACAAAACACCGATTCCAACGAGAATTGTAAATATACAAATCAAACGATAGAAGCATAATTCAACAAGATCCGATATCGAATATAAATGCATGCATGTGGTTAGTTATCTTTAGAATGAAACATAGGCTTAGAGGGATTGGAGATCAAACCGGACAAGAAGGCAAAGATGTTTGGAAAACAACGACACGGGTCGTCAACTAAGATTTCGACATAATTATTTCATTTTAAATTTACTGCTAACAAATAACAATCCTAATGTATTTGGTTGTTATGAATGTATAAAATTAATTATCCAAATCCTTAAACCTTATTTTTATTTTTATCTTTGATAAATTGATTTAAAATATATAATTAGGGTCAATTTATAAATTTGCTTTTAAAAGGACCCCCATTTTCTATATAATTTAAAGTTCTCTAGATTTTAATATTACTAATATTTTCAGAAATTGTAGAATATGGTCTTTTAGCCTCGTAAGATCTCTAACGAGTTCGGTCTCTCCGAATTTACCCAAGTTAAAGTCTTGTATCATGGAACAAAACCTTGTATGTTTTCATGGAGACCGTTTGTTCGTAATGATCATCGTTATCAACTCATCAGCGTTGCCCATATCTTCAAAAAATCTCGATAACTTGAGGGTAAAGAAAGTCGAAAGTGGTTTCAAAGAATCAGATAGGAGACGACTTAGGGTTAGAGTATATATATATATATAGTTTTAATTAAAAGTTAATGTTCGTGGATCGATATGTTAATTCGTTAGGTTTTGTGAAACGAATCTTTAATATATTTTGTCTGTAGTTTTAGCGGATCGGCCCGAACGGCCCAAATAATCTCGAAGCACCCCATCTGACATCTCTAAACATGGTTACAACTTACTTACAACATGTGGCAAAGCTGTTTAAAGTTACAAAGTAACCTAATTAGTAATTACAAAATGAAAATTGAAATTGTTTAAAGTCCGGTACAATACTTGAATTGAATGCTTCGATTGGTCAATCCAAAATTGAACCGGAATTGCAATTAACTCCAACTCTCGGGGGTCTAATTGATTCAATTATAATTTAGGGGTTCAATGTTGAAGAAAATTATAAATCTAGGGACGTTTTTCAAGGTTATGTATCTTCTCCTTTACCTTTCCCATTTGAAAATTGAAATCGTCTTCTCTGCTTTCAACTTCACAACTACACTCTCTTCAGTTCTCTAACAGTAGCGCCAAAATGAATCCCCAAGACTAAAGCTTTCTTCAATGGAAGAAGAAACCCACGACGGATCTCTCGATCTCCAAGAGATTCGCAGGTTTTCTACTTCTCTTTCGTCTCTTTCTTTCATTGATTTTTGTGCTGCTTTGTTCATCTATTTGCTCTCATTTTTCTCAGGCGCGTGAAAGAGTTCGATTTCTTTCCCCGGAATTGCAGAGAAGAGCCTGTAGAATCGTGTAGTTCCGATTACGAGACTCTGGTGGTTCAAGATTTTGTTCTTCAGTTTGAAGTAATTGCGAGATTTCGAGAACTCTTTTCCGTTTTTCAAATTTGTCTAATTTTCGATTAGATTGCTAATTTCGTTTTCGTGTAGCCAAAGGTGAAAGAGATTGTTGAAGATTACGGCGATGTTGATTTATTGGATGTTGATCACACACTTGTGTTTTGCAGATGATTTGTTAGTTTTCACCGATGGCAAGAAAAGTTCTATAGAAGGAATTCTTCAGATCTTTGGTAAATTTGCAGATTTCTCCGGTTTGCAGATTAGTCTCGAGAAGTCGACCATTTACATGGCTGGAGTGAAAGACAATGACAAAGCAGACATTCTTCACAGTTTCCCTTTTGCCTCCGGCGCACTACCTGTTCGTTACCTAGGGCTACCATTGCTGACAAAAAAGATGACGACAAGCGACTACGGCCCTCTCGTTGAAAAAATCAGAGTACGAATAGGTAAATGGACGGCGAGACACCTCTCCTTTGCGGGTCGTCTACAACTCATTAGTTCGGTAATCCATAGTCTAACCAACTTTTGGATGTCTGCGTTTCGTCTTCCAAGTGCCTGCATCAAAGAAATCGATAGCATTTGCTCTTCTTTTCTCTGGTCTGGCCCCGAACTGAATACAAAAAAGGCTAAAGTAGCATGGAGTGATGTTTGCACACCCAAAGATGAAGGAGGGTTAGGCATCAGATCTTTAAAGGAAGCAAACAAGGTCAGTTTGTTAAAACTCATTTGGAGGATGCTCTCGTCTACTTCTTTGTGGGTTCAATGGTTGCGATTATATCTGCTGCGAAAGGGTTCCTTTTGGTCTATCAGTGGGAACACAACTCTAGGATCATGGATGTGGAAGAAGATTCTTAAACACAGAGCTTTAGCTTCAGGTTTTGTGAAGCACGACATTCACAATGGCAGCAATACATCGTTTTGGTTTGATAACTGGTCAAAGATAGGAAGGCTGATTGATGTAACAGGTCATCGGGGTTGCATTGACATGGGAATCACTCTTCACGCCTCTGTAGCTGAAGCGGTTGTGAACCATAGACCAAGACGCCACCGACATGATACTCTGCTTCGAATAGAAGACGTCATTGCCGAGGTGCGCCACCAGGGACTTACTTCGGGGGAGGATACAGTTCGTTGGAAGGGAAATGGGGACATTTTTAAACCGTGTTTTAACACAAAGGAGACCTGGGCTGCAACTCGGGAACCAAAACTGAAAGTCAACTGGTATAAGGGTGTTTGGTTTTCACATGCAACGCCTAAATACTCAGTTTTAGCTTGGATAGCGATAAAGAATCGTCTAACTACGGGAGATCGGATGTTAAGTTGGAATGCGGGAGCTGACTCTTCGTGTGTGCTCTGTCACCACCTCGTGGAAACGCGCGACCACTTGTTCTTCACATGCCCTTACTCAGCAGAGGTATGGTCTACACTCACACGAAAGCTCCTTTCTCAACATTTCACCAACCGCTGGGAAGCTATTCTAAAGCTCTTAACAAACAAGTCGTTGGGGCACGAGGTTCCGTTCTTGACAAGATACACTTTTCAGCTAACTCTCCACTCTCTTTGGAAGGAAAGAAATGGCAGACGACATGGAGAAGTGCCGCAGGCTGCAGCTCAAATGGTTCGTTTCCTTGATAAGCAAGTCCGAAATAGGATCTCTTCCATTCAAAGCCAAGAAGACAGAAGATATAATGGTTGTATGACATGTTGGTTCGGTTCTAGATAGTGTGGCTCTCTACATATTCTTTCTGACCTTATTCTTTGACTCTTGTATCTAAAATTTATAGGCACAAACGTTGCACTCGATGTAAATCAGTTTTTTTTCGAATAAATTTTAAATTTTATTCAAAAAAAAAAAAAAGAAGATTCAGGTTTGCTCTGTTGTTTCCTGTGAGATTAAGATGAAGTATGAAAGTCAAATAATGGTGAAATTAAGTGATGGAAATCTGACAGATGCTTACTTGGAGTACTTGAGAAATGAGCTTCAGTCTGTGGAGGCTGAAAGTGCCAAAGTTTCTGAAGAAATTGAACGTCTTTCTCAGTCTCATGCCCTAGGTTCTTCATTAGTTTTCTTCTACTGATTTAGTTTTAGATCATATAGAGTTTGCTACTGTTATTTTTATAATATGAGTTTTCTTCTATGGATTTGTTAGATTCTAGTAGGTTGCAAAGGGATCTTGAAGGTCTTTTACTGTCACTGGATTCTATGTCATCTCAGGTTATTTGGTTGAATAGATTATTTCTTTGGCTGGAATCAAAAGGCTTAGTTTTGAGAGTTATGTGATTCTTATTTTAGGATGTGGAGAAGTCAAAAGAGAATCAACCATCTAGCAGCTCAATGGAAGTATGTGAAGTGATTGATGATGACAAGTTTAAGGTGCCATGTTTTTAAGTTTTGTTTCTAAGAGAAGAAGCTTTTGTGTGTGTGTGTGTGTGAAACATGTATTAACAAAATTCTTTGCTTGTCACTGCCTATCTTCTTATTGCTTTTATATTGTGCATGGATTTGATCATCTTTCACATGTTTTTCAGATGTTTGAACTCGAAAATCAGATGGAGGAGAAAAGGATGATTCTTAAGTCATTGGAAGATCTGGATTCGTTACGTAAAAGGTAATTTAAACGTACTTTCAGATTTACATATTTACCCTGTCTTCATTAGAGTTCTTCACTTGTTCTACCTTCAGGTTTGATGCTGCAGAACAAGTTGAGGACGCATTGACAGGCTTGAAGGTGCTCGAGTTTGACGGAAACTTTATTAGGCTCCAACTGCGAACATATATTCAAAAACTAGACGGTTTTCTTGGACAGCACAAATTTGACCACATTACTGAGCCATCTGAATTGATCCATGAATTGCTAATATACCTGAAGGATAAAACTACAGAGATAACAAAATTTGAGGTAAGAACACTCTCCGTCTTTCACTGCTGACTATTATGCTTTAGTTTTGCATAAATCCTAGATAAATGTATCTGTTTCTTGCTTCTTGTTCCTTTTTGTGAATAAAATTGAAATCTGCTTTCTTGCTCAGATGTTTCCAAATGATATATACATAGGAGACATCATCGAGGCAGCTGATTCTTTCAGGTTTGCGCTCTAGTATCTTTATGTCCTGAAATTTGTATTACTTATCATTCTGAAACTGTATGGTACGTAAGTTATAAGACTAATAAGTTATCAGGGACGATAAGATGATATCATTCTATTATTCTTAAAACTGCAGGCAGGTAAGGTTACACTCTGCAGTGCTAGACACAAGATCTTCAGTCCAGTGGGTTGTCGCCAAAGTGCAAGATAAAATTATTTCAACAACTTTGAGAAAAGATTTTGTGATGAGTTCGAAAACAATTAGGTGAGCCTTCCCTTTCAGTAGCTTGAGAGGCTGAATTTTTCTTTCGTAGCTAACTCATGTCATTGAGTGTCTGAGCAAGCCAATTGACTGCATGTTTTGTGATCCTATGGCAGGTACACGTTTGAATACTACGACAAAGATGAAACAATTGTGGCTCATATAGCTGGAGGTATTGATGCATTTTTAAAGGTCTCTGATGGTTGGCCACTGCTGAATACCCCATTGAAGCTTGCATCTCTCAAGAACTCTGACAATCAGTCAAAGGGATTTTCTCTGAGCCTTATCAGCAAACTTGAGGTAAGATCATGTTTCTCCAAACTCAACACTTTCTTCTCGATTTTACAATTCCATCATAAACAAAGGTCTTCTCTGTTCCTTCTCCAGGTCATTGTTGTCAGTCTTATTTAATCTCTCAAATCGAACATTTAGGATATGTAATAACATGATTAAGCCATTGTCCTAGACCAAATACAGTTTGCAACATTGTAGATGTAAGTGCTTTTGGTTTTGCTCAGCGTAACGATTTGTCTCTTGCTCTACTAGTCAGGAACTAGCGAACTCCTTGGATTTAGAGACCCGGCAAAACTTATCAGGCTTCATGGATGCTGTTGAGAAAATACTCGTGCAGCAAACCCGTGAAGAACTCAAGTCCAATGAATCCTCCCAAAAGTGAGTACCAAGAACCACCTCAAGAGTTTGTGCAGTTTCTATCTCCTTATTGTTTTTGTCTTGGGTTGTTATCTGCAACTCTTTGTTGTAATTACTTTGGAAATTGGAATTGTATCAATACTCTTGCTTATGTCCTCAAGTTTCCTTTATATATCAATATCCTTAAACACATTATTATCTTACTCTCCGCCATATATAATCAGAGAACTAATGAAATAATCTCCAAATAATCTCCAAATACTTCTCCATTCTGGTTAATGGAGGAAAACACCAACCATATATAACTTACGGAGAAGTAATCTCCAAATAATCTCCAAATACTTCTCCATTCTGGTTAATGGAGGAAAACACCAACCATATATAACTTAGTGATTACTTCTCCGTAAGGTGACAACAAAACTCAGAGGTCTCTTTAAATGGAAGAAGCTAAAGTTGTTCTTTGAGTGTTTTAACTGTTACTTTAGTCAATTTAAGGAAGTCAATATGGCTTAGTAAATCAATTAAGAAAACCATTTAAAATCTACCAAGTTTAGTCTAAAAGACTGTTGTCTACACTTAGCTAAACCAAAAAACAGAACCAGAACCAGCACCAAATAAACCTAATGAAATTTCCATTTTAAATTAAACCACGTTCAGATTGTTCTTGTCTTCACTTGAGATTCTTGTGCAGTGGAACCTCTTTGCCTTGTAGAAAGTTTTTCAATCGTTTGCTTCAAGACAGGTTTCAATCTTTCTCTTACAAGAGTGACCTCGCGCAGTTTCTGATTCAACCGGTTCAAGATCGCAGGTAAAACTCTTTGATGATTTTCTTTCACTATTTCAAGCATATCTCTACCATATAAATTTTCTGCACATCTGTAGAACTTCCCTCCAAGATCTTTCAGGTCCCTCTCTCCGTTAATAACTTCCTCTGCATTCTTCGCTGCACTTGTTAGAAATCCCACCAACATATCTAGCTCGAACATCTGATCTTCCCAGTTGTACATATCTTTTTCGATATCGGTTAGGTTCTTCTGTGCCTGGATATCATAACTGTTCACAACCCAAGTGTTGTTTAGTACTGTAGACGAGACCGGTGTCTGTTCTTCCTTGGGAATTAGCTTATAGTTAGGTGTCGCTCGTTCAGTCTTTCTCCTTTTCTTCAGAGGTCTCTCAGGTTGGTCTGATTCCTTTGGAGGCAACATTCCTCTCTTCCCCTTTCCCTCCAACTTGATCTTATCCGACTCTGTGTCTTGGGGGTTATCATCAACTTTAACCCTAGTTCCAGCCTCATCTTCTCCATGACCGTAGGCAATGTCTACGAACCGTTGATAAAGATTCTTGTATTTATCGATCAAACGTTGAAGAGACTTAACGAATTGGCTGTAATCGATTCTATGAGACTTAAAGTCTTTACACAAGCAAGTGTAAACTCTCAATTCCGACCGAGTTAGTCTCTCCTCGATAGCCTTCAATAACTCTGTCAACTTCTGTTTCGCTTCTAAACGGTCCTTCATCTTTCTCTCCACATCGTCTTTAGGTTTATAAACTATCCGTATACGAGGTATCATCTTTGGTTCATTAAGAAGAATAGGGTTCTCTTCCGGCTTCTCATCATGATCAATCTTTCGATTAAGGTTATTGTCTTTAAGCCTCCTAAGTTCTCTAGTGAGTTCGGGATTTCTGAGTAGACGTACCGAAGATCGTAACCTTGTCTGTACCGATGAAGACTGTGTCTTGACACCGTTCGTCTTCATCAACTCATCAGCGTCAGCCATATCTTCTGAATCTCGATAGCGTGTGAGCGAAACAAACGACTTAGGGTAGAGTATATATAAGGTGTTTTCGTTTTCCTTTTTTTTTGAGGAGATTAACTATCTAGATTTGCTGAAAGTACGCAGATTACTTGTTTTCTAACCAATGGTAATAAATCAATTTATTTAAATTAGTTTTCTTTCAACTGATTAAAAACAATTAAACGCAAATTAAATTTTGAGAATCAGTATTTGTCTTATATATAAATTTATACATGAAAAATATAAAATATTTACAACAAAAATCATCATCTTATGAAGAGTTCATGAATCTCATCAAATCTCTCTGTTTTCTCTTGCAACAAAACTCACGGTGATGTCGTCTATACAAATCTTGTTGCTTTTTATATTAGAATTTGTTAGATTCTAGTAGGCTGGAAGGGATCTTGAAGGATTTGTGTTTAGAGATTTATGTCATTCTCATTTTAGGAGGTGGAGAAGTCAAAAGAGAATCAACCATCTAGCAGCTCAATTGGAAGTATGTGAAGTGATTGATGATGACATGTTTTATAGTTTTGTTTCTATTATATGAAGCTTGTGCCCCATCTGAAATTTTCTATATTTCTCTTAGTTCTTTCCTCTGGCTAACATACCTAAGATACTGTATGATATGCATCCAACCTCAAAGTTATATTTTGTTGAATCTTAAGGTGTCTGTCATAACCTATCTTAAAACTGCAGGCAGGTAAGGTTACACTCTTCAGTGCTAGACACAAGATCTTCAGTCCAGTGGGTTGTCGCCAAAGTGCAAGATATAATTATTTCTAACAACTTTGAGAAAAGATTTTGTGATGAGTTCGAAAACAATTAGTTGAGCCTTCCCTTTCAGTAGCTTAAGAGGCTGAATTTTTCTTTCGTAGCTAACTCATGTCATTGAGTTCTCTGAGCAAGCCAATTGACTGCATGTTTTGTGATCCTATGGCAGGCACACGTTCGAATACTACGACAAAGATGAAACAATTGTGACTCATATAGCTGGAGGTATTGATGCATTTTTAAAGGTCTCTGATGGTTGGCCACTGCTGAATACCCCATTAAATGGAAGAAGCTAAAGTTAGTGTTTTAACTATTACTATATAGTCAATTTAGGAAAGTCAATATTGCTTAGTAAATCAATTAAGAAAACCATTTAAAATCTACAAACTCAAGTCTAAAAGATTGTTGTCTACAGTTAGCTAAACCAAAAAACAGAACCAACACCAAAAACAAATTAACCTAATGAAAATTACATTCTAAATTAAACCAGGTTCAGATTGTTGTTGTCTTCACTTGAGATTCTTGTGCAGTGGAAGGTCATTTGGATTATGTGTAGGTTTGGGATTTGGCTCGAGTGATCTCTACATGTGGTGAGTTTGTAAGAAAATGAAGTTCGGGAATCGAAAAAAACGCTTCATAAACCCAGTAAAGCTACAAGAGATGGATGTTACAACTAAATAACACTTGCACTTGAAAACTAAACAAAGTTTTTATACAAAGAGTGCCACAAGTGGAGTGGTGGTATACACAGAGTAAAAATGAGACAATGTAAACAAGAGAAGGCCAGTCAAGCTAGACGAGTGGATCTGTCAAAGGCCTCAATGACTTGATAACCATATCTATGCTTACACAAATGAATACTGCGGGTGACGAGGACGGAGGTGAGACTGTGCGGAAGATCAATACCGGTGCGTTTAAAACCCCAAATGAGACGCTGAACTACATAGTTCCCAACACGATCTTTCACCAAATTCTCAAAGTAACTATCAAACTCAGAGGCAATCAACGTAAGACACCTTTCATCAAGCATATCAAGAAACTTCTGCACAGGGTAATTAGAGAAGGAGCCTGATGAAAGGGACACAAAGTGACCAGAGAACTTGTTTACCCTTTCTTATCAAAGGCAGCTATCAAGCAATCATTACCAAACATGGAGAGCAAAAGTGAACCAGCATGATGTATAAGCAGTAATAGGTTCTTGTTACCAATCTCATTACGGGAGAGTTCAACAAAAGTTGCACCAACTTGAATCAGGAACTTGAACAAAAGTTGCACCATTCTCATATTGACTTGATTTAAATATTAACAAAAAATTATATCTATGTTATTGTAGAGAAGAAAAAAGAAAAACGTATATAATTAAAGATTAGGAAACTCAAGTCCTTTGAAGAAAAATAAGAAATAAAAAAACCCAAGCCTAAAGTAAACCTTGATAAATCGTCATACCTTTTCTCAACGATACTATTCTATAATACATATTTAACTAGATAAGTAATCCGCACCTTGTGCAGAAAAAAAAATTATTAAATAAATTTAACATTGGATTAAATATAGAAGTTATTCTAGTGGCCAAAATCTATAATGACTTTAGGGTTTATATAGATATATGTGATATCCATTATATGATCAATAATATATTGGCAAATATAGAACAGAACATTTATATTTTATTAATATGTTTAGTATATAAAATGATGATTCTTTTGATATTATAACTTATTCTTTATAAGATAAATAATATTGCTAAATAATTCGCTTAACGCATTAGTAATACTATTTTTATGTATTTTTGTAAAGGTGAAAACGATTTTATGTAATATATGTTTGTGAAAAATTTGTAGTATTGTGGATGAATATGATATTGGTATTCTATTTATAGGAAAATATGTTTTTACATATGTAGGAAATTGTCTTTTTTCCTTGCAATTGTTTTAGAAATTTGTTACAAGATATTAATGCGGGAAAAATGTAAATTTTTGTTTCGGAATATCTATAGTAAAATATGATTTTGTTCCCATATTTTCTAATATTTTACTTATGTATTATTAGTTAATGATATACGCAGTTATTCTAATTGGCGGCAGATTTGCTATATATACTTGATTAGGGGTAGTTTTCTTTTGTAGACACATCAATCTGTATGAAATTTACAGGATGAAAAACACTCGGCCACGAAGAGCCAAAATTTAGGTTTGCGTTTTGCTGTGTGAAGAGAAAATATGAGTCAAGTATGGGTTTGAAATTCAGTAATTTGAGAAGAGTTCATTGACTAAGTATTGACGTGAGTATGGTAGAATATACAATAAACCATATACTTACATAACTAATCATAAAAGGAATTGATAGTCTTATACTACATGCACTAAGTCACTAACCAACCTGGCTTAGCATTTCTAAACACGAATTTACAAACTGTTAAGATCTCGTGGCGTCTGACAACATCCAATAATGACAATGGCGATATGAAGAAACAAAAGCAGAGGGCTAGACCAAGCATGAAGTTCTTTAACGTTATTTTTTGTTAAGAGACTGAAGAAGAAAGAAGGATTCTATGGAGATTGGAGAGAGTGGTTGAGCTCGGGCAAGAGAATAAACCAATGTACCACTTTAGATACAATGTTTTGAGCTTTCTGAAGAGAAAAAAGAAGAGAAAAACGAGACTAAACAATTATTAGTTTTTCATAGTTATATTTAACTACAAACTGATTGTTTTCGGTGTATGTGTATAGGTACCAAATCCATTGGCTTTCGAGATTGAAATTAATTAAGAAACTCATAATTCCATACATACATACACAATATATGGACGAAATTTGAGTAAAATTCACTAAGCTTCTGTCCATAAAACCTTAAGTGAAAAAGGGAGATCAATCCCAAGAATCTATTGAAAATATGATAATCTTAAGTAAAAAAGCAAACTCAAGAATCATAGCTTTATGGATAGAACAAATTATAACGCTCTTGGAAGAAAACAAGAATCATCCGGGTCCTATTCTCTACCAAAACAAAGAGTGCCACCACACACGAAACTTATACACTTCGTTTTCATCGAGAATGTTCATGTATATGAGGAAATCTTGAGATTTAGGGCAACGTCTTGGGAATCTCCTACTTATAATAAATTGAAATCAAGAAAAAATATAACTCATGCAATGATCAGATTCCAGATTCAAGATCATATAATAAATCAAACCCTATATCTTCATGAAAACACCACAAGACATATAAGAACAATCACTACGAGAGCAGTGAATTTAGTAGAAATCAATACAATACATAAGGGTTTATCAATTGCTTGAGTAACAATGAACCCCTAAACAATAATGTCTAGAGATAAAAGATATGTAAATCGAAAAGAAATAAACCCTAAGAGAATGATCGAAACTAATTGATATCGGAATCATCAAAATCATCCTCGAACTTGTTGAAGAAATCGCTGTCTTCGGGCTTCATTTGAAAGGGTGAAATTCCTCCAACTTCAAACTGCATATCCATGGGCCCGAAGTCGTCTTCATCGATCTCCATCTGCATAGGCATCGAGTATCCTGGATACTCCATCTCACCCAGAAAGTCACGGTACACCATCGGCCTCATCGGGTCTTGTTCCCAATATCTATCCATCGTTTCGCTTCCTTTGCGTGAAAATCAAACAAAACCTAAGGATAAAGAGAAAGAGAGGTGTTCTACTTTTTGAGGGTTAGGACACCCTTAAGTAATATCCGGGACATTATAAAGGCCCATTAGTAGAGGAGATTGGTCCATTATACAGTCAAGATAAATTAAGAGATTTCTTTCTTTATGTGTCATCAACAATTAGTTTTTAAGATTTTTTTCTAAAACAAAGATTTTGTATTAGATTATATTCAACATATGTAGTATCTACTAAAATAAGCCTTTCTAATAATTATAATGACCATTATAAAGAAAAAAGTATATTTATTTTTATTTCTTATTTTTGGTATTGATTAAAATATACATATCTAACGTCTATATAAGAAACATATGTGTTTTACAATTATCAAAACTGATTACTTCCAACAGAAGGAAACATACAAATTTGTTAACATGTATTAGCTGAAGCTCTTCACCAGTAAAATCATTGCAAAGATATATGATTCAAAATTGGGAAAAATCTTCCCTAGTAGAGAACAACTCAATGACAATGTGAGGACAAAAGCAGAGAAGAATAAACACTAAAAGAGAAACCTTTTGTATCATAGTATTTACAACATTTAACGATCATAATTTTGAGCATTTTCAGGATTGATCAAAATCTATATATATATATATGATAAGAGACTTCATTTTGAATAATCAAATAAGATACAAACAACCTTAATCCGTATAATAGTCATTAATTTATTAGCTTGTGGTGGAGGTGGTTTTTCTGCCACCTATAGGATTCTCACACGGGACAACATGCAAGCATGCATATTGTCAGAAACATACTCAAGAAAGCCAAAGAAATGACCGGCCTCGAGAATGACCAGTATGCAAGGACGCTATACTATCCTAAGTCCTAACTCCTAATCCATAGAAAAATACTCTGAACACGTGGTACGTGACTTGTCTTCTTAAACGATACTTGGCTAGAAACTTGCAGTTTCGTAATATGTAGCCGTCCAAACTTTTACTTCAAAGTCAATCTCGGTTAAGAAAACATGTTCTGTCCACCAAGGTAATAAAGATCAAGAGTACTTGATCGACTATAATTTCATCAAATATATCACGACTTGACAGGCTCACCTACTTATGACGGAGGGCTGCGATATTGGTTACAAACACATCCTCGCTGACGATCATTCGGTTATAACCTTTCAAATAATTTCAATTTCTTCTAATCCTTTCAAATAGATGACAAAACAGTCTTTTGGTGAATAAATCTTTCATTCATACCAAAAATAAATAAAGTGCAAATGTGCAAATGATTGCATATAAGGAAAATAAATAAACGTACCTAGCTATTTTAAGTGACACTTTCTAGGATTTCTCAGCCATAATGATTCCACCGTTCTTCATGGTGCTGTGAGAAAGAGGTTCATTGTAGATTCTATCCATGTAGGTAGAAATTTTTGTTTTCTCAAATCATCGATATGGTTTATTTAGTTCCTCATGTAAGAAAATACTTTGTTTATGAAAGTTTTCTCTGTGGATTGATTTTTCACACAGCTCCGTTTCTTCGGTTTCCTTTGGAATGTACATGTAAGAAGTATGATGTATTCCATTTTCAATATGTTTTATTTAACATAAAATCTAGATTTTCGACCAATAACCTTTTCAAGTAAAAGACCAGAACAAGTCAATTTAGTCATTTTTCGAACATCTAAAACTTAAACTTATGATGATGTTACGACTCAATCTTTTTAAAAGTTCCCCTATTACATCACTAGAGCAATAGTTTTTGTGTAACTTTAGTTCCTAAAAGGAGCGAGTCTAATAAGTGCATAAACAAGGTATATACTAACAGAATTTGGGAAAAATAGTGAAATTAAAAAAAAAGGTGCACAAGAACACAAACATAGATAGATCACTCAAAACAAAACAAAACAAAACAAAACCCAAAAAAAAATCCAATCAAGATTTGTATTTCAAAAGCAAAATCCCAATAATACTTAACTGGATATAAATTTCAAAACAGCTTGAAAATCAAACGGCTGGAGGGTTAGGCGCACGAGGTACTGGAGATCCAGGCACTCCAATGGAATCATCATCATTATCATGGTAGATATAAGCAAAACCACCATGACCTGCTAAATCCATTCCTCGCATTTCATGCTGCTCCGAGATCCTAAGCAAATTGAGCTTTTTGAGGATGAAGAAGAGTGTTCCCATTGTGGCACTAACCCATCCAACAATCACAATTATTTGAACCAGTTGTGCTCCCAATAGCTTCCCTCCTCCGCCCATAAATAGCCCGTAGTGCCTTCCTGGGCTCGCGCCGTAAACCTCATTTATATACTTCTCTTTTGCAAACAGTCCTACAAATATCAAACCCCAAGCACCACACCCTCCGTGTAGTTGTGCGGCCTCAAGTGGATCGTCATATTTTAAGAGCTCTGCGAGCTTGTTGCATCCGATAAGGACGAGGGAAGCCACGAAGCCACATACGATCGCTGCCCATGGATCAACCACAGAGCAACCTGCCGTTATGGCCGCAAACCCTCCGAGTAACCCGTTGCAAACGTCAGTTACGTTCCAGTGGCCTGATAGGAGACGTTTTCCGAAGAGTGTGGTTAGAGCCGCTGTGCATCCCGAGAGTGTAGTTGTAACCGCGGTGCGGCCTATTCCACTCCATTGGCCATAGTTGGAACCAGAATTGTAGGGAATGAGTATCTTGGTGAAGGAACCAGGGTTGAACCCGTACCAACCAAACCAGAGAAGGAAGGTCCCTAAGACGACGAGTGAGGCAGAGTGGCCTCGCAGAGCAATAGCATGACCCCCATCAGGAAACCGACCAATCCGAGGGCCTTCAATAAGGGCACCCCATAATCCTGCGATACCACCAACCATGTGAACAACACCTGACCCAGCAAAGTCGATGGCTCCAGTGCCAAACAAACGGTCTTCTGAACGGAAGGGACTAGCCCATCCATCCGGAGACCAGAACCAGTGAGAGACAACTGGGTAAACAAACCCGGTCAAAAAAGAAGAGTATATCAAATACGCCACGAACTTAGTCCTCTCGGCAATGGAGCCGCTGGTGATTCCAGCGGCTGCGATTGCAAACGCCCATTGGTAGAGGAAGAAGGAGTAATCCGAGGTGAGAGTCGGAAAGTTTTGAAGACCAAAGTTGTGTCTTCCAATGAATCCATCGGAGGATTCACCAAAGGCAAATGCATAACCAAAGAGGTAGTAGAAGAGTCCTCCGGCTGCAGCATCAAGGACATTAGTGAGCATGATGTTCATCGTGTTCTTAGCTCTAACGGAGCCAGCACAAAGCATAGCGAAGCCGAGCTGCATCGCAAAGACAAGATAGGCAGAGAAGAGGAGGTACGTGTTGTCTATAGCGTAGGCTGCATCGGTAAACTTGTTGTTAACGGAACCCAACTGGCCGCAAATGTAGTCAGCCGCTGCCGTGGCATTTGGGCCGAGTAGGGCTGAGAGATCAGCCGCAGAGCAAGTAATAGCTCCTGACATGTTTTAGAGACTTGAGAGAGGAACCACACGAATAAGAAAGATTGTCTCTTGTGCAGCTATAAAAAGAAAAAGAGGAGGAGTTTCTGATTCTGGCTTGACCAATCAAATTCGTAGTTAAGTGGAGAGATATTCATTATTAAATTATTAGAGATGGAATCTAACAAATCTTATAAACTACTTGCAATATACGAGAATCTTATACGGTTTTGGAAATTTAGTGATTGGCATGTACTTTTTATTTGGTATCAAACGCAATAGTTTCTTATTATAAAAAAAGAGAGAGAGGGAGTTTAAATTCCCTTATCACATGCTTCTTTTAGCAATCTAAGCAAGCTGATGGAAGCAAATTTAACCCAAAATATGAATGACGACATTATAATATTGCAAAAAGATATTAAAAATAAAAAATATGATCTATTCAATTGTAGCATATGTAAGCAAAACATATTTGACCAAGGAATCTAAGAAGATTCCCGTAGAGAGTTGGTCGCCGTTTTCGACTCACACTGTCACACCACCTCACACGAAAGGGAAGCTCATTCGTGCTTTTACTTTCGGGGAAAAAACGTTTACATGTACCTGAGTATCTTCTAATTTCTATTTTAATAGAATTATATAAACAAAATTAGTACTTCTAGGGTTTCTAGCAAATCAATTTGTGGCACCTTGCTAGTTGTAGATCAGCAACTCTTTTTTTGGGAATCAGGTCAAAATTCAGCATTCTTAATACGAAAATCTTAAATATAATGAACTTGTAAAGTATTAATATAATTGCTGACGAAACTGCAAATGATAACATGGTTTAGCGGGAACCACGTTTTATTAGTTGAAAATTTCACTTGCGATCTTAAAATTCAACAAATCAATGGCGTTTAATGTGATTCTATATATTAGCAACCACAATGGTCGAATAAGAATGAGTATAGTTTATAGATAAAATTGTAGCAATAAGTAATGTTCCAACTATGCCTATATGTAAACTTAATCATTATAAGACATACTTGTAAATTCACTAGTGAATATATACGTACGAAGGAGAATAAATAAGTTTACTAGATTACAAATTAGCTGATGGAAAACGAAGAAGTATACGATTTAGAATACATTAATATTGGGATTTGACACTCAGGAAAATAGACAAAACCAAACTTTTTTTTTAATCTAATGTCGTCGACGAACGATAAATATTTTAATTGCAACGGGAGCTTTTAAAATCATACAGAGTAACCTGACATCATTGATTACCACATAACACAAATTAATTATTTGATAATACGTTTAATTTACTGATTAATTATAGTGCATATTATATTTTAGTTTAGGTCAACTGACAATTAACTATAAGAACTAAAAATTTACTAAATACGAAAAGCCACATTGGGACGTTTTCTGTTTTATGAAATTATGCAACGGCGCATTGCGGCGTCTCTAGCTATCCTCTATGCATATCAGACTATAAAATATTTGTTCGTGAAATTACTTTTTATGTTCTATAATAGTGATTGAGTGTTTAATAACCAAGAACATCATAAAAAAAACTCTATAGATAATCATAATAATTGCATTAACATATTTGGCTATTTGCCAAAACAATTTAACTCAATACTGGTTGATTTGCAATGCTAGAGGATCTTAAAGAACCATCTTAGATTCTAAGTAGTAAACAAATATATAAATCAAGTGGTAGTGGTTTAGCGATTCCCATTCTAGGAAGCGTTGCCTTGTCGGTCTAGAACAAGAAAAGATTCATTACAAAACATTGAATTATCTACATCAATTGTTATTTACCTAGTCGAAATAGTGTTATATTTTTTTTCTTTATTATTAGAAAATTTGGTGAATACACTAGTACTTGACGACTATAATCACTCTAAGAAATTAGTTGGGTGGTAAAATGTCGGATTACCGATAGATAATTAAAATAAAATAAAACTCTAAGTCTAAACTATACGGGCAAGAATATTTAACTGGTTCGTAATTATTTTAATATTTTTTCTTACTACGACCCGTTAAAGGTAATCAAAATTCTTGTACAATGTTCTGTCTTTGTTTGGGTGACATATGAAATATACGTTTGAGAATATTTAAATACAGTTTGACGACTAATATGCACAAAAAGATGATGTGCAAGGTATAAGCTACTGGAATTGCATCGTAATTCCATGATTCTACAGGTCTCGAAAGTGTATACAAACAAGGAATATATGTTATAAAAATTTTTGTTTAGCAGAATTTGAAATAAATAAAAAATACTATTGAAATATTAGGTGCTAAAATTTATCAACCACAAAATATGGGTCATACTCCTTTGTTTAAAGTTATCGAGGACGCAAGAATTTGATTTATATTTTAATTTTAGTTTGTACGATTAATAGCAACAATTGTTAGGCTAATAAAACCCATTAGGCTTAGTTCAATAGTTCTAAACAAGTGACCAGTTACATAGATGTAATGACATGTCATATTTCTTCTAGTATTATTTATTAACCAACATCGTTCAAGTAAAAGATAATATCTACGTGTACCTAAGCGTGGCTAGTTAACTAATTGGAAAAAATCGCTTTACGTGTACATAAGGGAATGACTAAGTTCTGCTTTTGGTACGAAATGGTACACAAATGATTTTTCAGAATTTATATTATTCTAAGAACAACTTTTGTGTACTCCAATTTCCTAATGCCGTCGGCAGAACAAAAACCTAAGCAAAGTTGTATACAGTATATGCATAACTCTCCTTTTTGGATCACCAAAAGTTGTATATATAAATTTCTAAGAAATAGCATAAACATTAGCCGAGGCATGTAAAATTAAAATTCAAGAAAAAAAAAAAAAACATAAACTAAAACACTTATAAACACAAAAAGACGATAGGTCACTTAAAACAAACCAAAACATCCAAATATTTATATTTCAAAACCAAAACCCAAACAATACTTAAACGGTAATAAATTACCAAAAAGTTGAAAATTAAACGCGAGGAGGAGTAGCTGATCGAGGGAAAGGAGATCCAGGATCCACTCTATGAGACTCATCATCATTATCATGGTAGATATAAGCAAAGCCACCGTGACGTGTCATATCCATCCCTTGCATTTCATGCTGCTCCGAGATCCTAAGCAGATTGAGCCTTTTGAGGATGAAGAAGAGTGTTCCCATTGTGGCACTAACCCATCCTACAATCACAAGTATTTGAACCAATTGTGCTCCCAACAGCTTCCCTCCTCCGCCCATAAATAGTCCATATGGCCTTCCCGGGGTGGCGCCATAAACCTCGTTTAGATACTTCTCTTTGGCAAACAATCCTACGAATATCAACCCCCACGCGCCACACCCTCCATGTAGTTGGGCTGCCTCGAGTGGATCATCATATTGTACAAGCTCCGCGAGCTTGTTGCATCCGATAAGGACGACAGAAGCCATGAAGCCGCACACAATCGCTGCCCATGGCTCTACGACGGAGCAACCTGCGGTTATGGCCGCAAACCCACCGAGTAACCCGTTGCAAACGTCCGTTACGTTCCAGTGGCCTGATAGGAGACGTTTACCAAAGAGTGTGGTTAGAGCTGCTGTGCATCCTGAGAGTGTGGTGTTAACCGCTGTACGGCCGATTCCGCTCCATTGGCCGTAGTTGGAACCAGAATTATACGGAACGAGTATCTTAGTGAAGGAACCGGGGTTGAAACCATACCATCCAAACCATAGGAGGAAGGTTCCTAAGACTACTAGCGAGGCAGAGTGGCCGCGCAGAGCAATAGCGCGACCACCTTTCTCGAACCGACCACGACGAGGACCTTCAATAAGAGCACCCCATAAACCTGCTATGCCACCAACCATGTGAACAACACCGGAGCCAGCAAAGTCAATGGCTCCGGTGCTAAACAAACGATCATCCGCTGAACGAAAGGGACTGGCCCATCCATCCGGGGACCAAAACCAGTGAGAGACAACCGGGTAAACAAATCCGGTTAAGAAAGAAGAGTATATCAAGTAAGCCACGAACTGAGTCCTCTCTGCGATCGAACCACTTGTGATTCCAGCGGCCGCGATTGCGAACGCCCATTGGTAGAGGAAGAAAGAGTAATCAGCTGTGGGAGTCGGAAAGTCTCTAAGAGCAAAGTTGTGTCTTCCAATGAACCCTTCGGAGGATCCTCCAAAGGCAAAGGCGTAACCAAAGAGATAGTAGAAGAGTCCTCCGGCTGCAGCGTCAAGGACATTGGTAAGCATGATGTTCATCGTATTCTTGGCTCTAACAGAACCAGCACAAAGCATAGCGAAGCCGAGCTGCATGGCGAAGACAAGGTAGGCAGAGAAGAGGAGGTAGGTGTTGTCTATGGCGAAGGCTGCATCGGTGAACTTGTTGTTAACGGTGCCTAATTGGCCGCAAATGTAGTCGGCCGCCGCCGTGGCGTTGGGGCCAAGTAGGGTGGCGAGATCGGCCGCAGAGCATGTTATTGCTCCTGACATGTTTGAGAGAGCTGAGAGAGAGAAAGAGAGATACGGAGAAGAAAGGTTGTCTCTTGTGTGTCTCTTAAAAGGAAGAAGGAGGAGTTTAGGGTTGACTTTAGATTCCGGCTAGACCAATTAAGTTCGTATTTAAGAGAGTTTATCAATTATTTAAGAAGTTATGTGACGTAACAACATTATTGAATTAGAGATGTAATCTGCCAAATCTTCTTAATAACTTGCAAATTACGATCCTAATCCTATACGGTTTTTGGTGATTAAGTGATTGCCATGTAATGTGTGAATAAAAAAAAGGTAAATTAAAGGCTTGTATAAAAAAATTACAAAAATAAATTTGTGAATAAAATTGATACTAGTATTTAAAGTAATAAATCAAAGAATAATTGTCCTAGCTCAACCGTATATGTTCAAGCAAACCGATCAGAACTTACTACATAGATGTCGATTTTAGATCAGCAGTTTTATGAAATTAAGTCAAGATTCAGCACTCTTTATACGACAATCTTATGATAATCTTGCAAAATTTTAATAAAGTTCATAACCAAATATTAATTAAGTTTGCTGAAGGTTGAAACCAAAAATGATAACATGGGTTAGCGGGAACCACGTTTTATTTGCTGAAAATTGCACTTTACACCCTTAACTCTTAGATATGTCCAAAATTACTCAGATCATCAACAGAAGCATTAAAAAAAATTATCTTGGTTTTGTATAATAATACTACATGCATGTATAAAGTATTCAATTAGGAAAACAAAAAAATGAAGACACACGACATATAGTTTCAAGCAAGAGATATATACAATAATTCGATCCAATTGACATTGAAACCTATTAACAGTTCATGAATAATTCACGTTTATACCAAAACAAAAACATTCATGTTTAAGATATATATATATATATATATATATATATATTTTAAGATATTTAATGATTGAAAAAAGACATTTATCTCTCAGTTTGTGCCAAGCCATGAAAATTCAAGTCAAGTATTACTTTTAGGAACATGATGATCTCTTTTGATCAAAAATCTATTATGATGTATTTGAATAAATATACTTAAAAGTTGTTACAAGTGCTGATGTTTCACCAATAGGCTTTTTATTGTCACTAACTAGTTCTAAAAACTGAAAGCTTTCTATATATGTATGTGTGTGTGTGTCTGACCTTAATCATGTTTTAAGTCAACCTAACTTAATCATTATGGGAGACACTTGTGACTTGTTATCTATATATTTACTGATGAGTTGTAAATGAGAGTTGACACTCAGAAAAATAGACAAAGCAAACTGTTTTCTAAAATAATGAACGTTAAATTATGCACATATTTTAGTAGACGGTAGCTTTCTAAATCGTACAAAATAATGTCAAGAATTGACGTGACATCATTGATTACCACATAACAAATATTGATTCTTTAGTAATACGTAGTAACTATTGATTAATTGTAGTACATATTTTTTAATTTAGGTCAACTGAAAATTATAAATGTAAAATTGTTTACTAAATACGAAAAGCCATAGTAAGTGATTTACATTATATTGGTTTATGAAATAAAACTAAAGCAGGCTTGTTATACTGTGTAACTAGGTAAGCACCACGGCTCGACGCAATAGCACGTTAGGGAGTCTATAGCTCGCCTCTATGCATATCAAAATTCACAATTTTTGTTCGTGAAATTCTTTTTTTATCCTCTGATGTTAGAAACCAAAGGCATCATAAGAAAAATTGCGATAATCAAGACTTTTGCATTAACTTTTGTGCCAAAAAACAATTACGCCAAGAGTGGTAGACTTTGCATTGCTTCATGATGACTTTAAAGAACCCTGCTGGATTCTAAGTAGTACCATTCAAATCTATTGTTTCCAGCTAGTTCTATATATTTTAAAGAATGAGTTATTGACTCTATTAGTCTCTAATTATTATACTTCTTAGATTTTTTTTTTTTTTTTGGTTCAAAGTTCAACGAGTAGACATTCACAGCAAGATTATTTTAAATGCCGAAAGTATTTCTATTAATATTCTTGCAACTACCACTTTAAATGTAATCCAAATTATTGTACAGTATAATTGAAAGTTTCGCATTTGTTGTCTTTGTTTAGCTGACATATGAAAGATACATTTAACAAGAAAAAAATGCGTGATGCAAATACAGTTTGACTAATATGCAGAAAATATGATGTGCAAGGAAAAGCTATTGGACCTGATCGCATTTAATATCGTGATAACATGATACTACAGTTATCCAAACTGAATCTAACGAATGAATAAAAGGATTTGTATTGGGTTTAGGAACATAGAATGTTATTGAATTCTTCATCTAGGCAAAATTAAGTTCTATAAATTAATCGCCTACCAAATATGGGCCACTCATTTTTTGTTTAGGAAGTCTTTGCAAAGATTTTAAGGCAACGAATGGTTAGGCAAATAAAGCCCATTTAGGCTCGACCCGTAAACGTTTACAAGTGGCCACTTAGATTTACTGACATCACCTTATCTAAGGTTATTATTATTCATCAGCCTAAGTATTTTGGTTGGTAAAGTCTAAAAGGAAATATCCACGTATACCTAAACGCAGCTAGCTAACTAGTTGAGAAAAAATCGTTCAAGTTACATATAAGATTACTTTGAATAACTTTATCTTTGAGATATAATTTGTTTAGGGAATTTATGCTTCGATTCTTGTTTCGAAACGATGTACCATACTATCATCATAACTAGGTCCAGAATTCTAGACGGCGCCCTTGTAAACTACAAGAGGAATGATCAAGCAAGTAAAGAGGTAATGCTGAATCCAAGACTAAATTAGAAAGTAAGAGATTTCATTAGCTTTAATGAGTTCAAAGGGAATTTCACCTAGTGGAAGTCGGATTCATAACTATTTGTTCCTTAAAAGCGGATTCATGTTTAACATATTTATTTGTTAAAGTAAGAATAATTAATATGGCTCAAACCGTGTTCTTGTTTTTCTTTTCCGTAGCACTATGCCACTATCTTTATTATACAAAAGCTTCGGAAATTGGATGGGACACGTTTAGCCAAATCCAAATGATAGATATCGATTCCTTGTTACGGAAAAAAAAAAAAAAAAAGATATCGATTCCTTTGTTTTAGTTTTAATTTTTTTTGTCGTCTACTTCATCACTATTACAAGATATTAATATTTTCCTATCCGGTAAAACTTACTTTATTAACATACAAATTTCGCATTTTTCCGATAATTGAATTCCAAACATAAAATAAAATAAACTTTTTGGTCAAACACTTAATGATATGAGCTTCCAAAAATATTAATACACATTTAAGATCTAAATAATTTTGGAAAGAAAGCTAAATAAATATGAACAAACAAGGGAAATTAACTAGAAATTTTTTTTGTTTTAAAAAAGCGGATCACTGGTTTTTATTTTTATTTTCTTTTAAAATTTATGTTTAATTTTACTTTCTAATAATGAACTAGTGTATGATGATGATCCGGAAGACTATCCAACATGCAGTTAAGTGTTAAAAAAAATTTTAATTAAGTTTACGAGAGGCTTTAATAAAAGAGCTAAGTACATACTGGAACTATTAAAAGCAACCAAATTGAACAGAACACTTTCTATTAATCTACAAGAAACTCATTAGGATAATCCAAGTTGGAATAATCTACTGTAATATCTTAATCTCATCAAGAAGATATTTTCACTACAATATGCAAGTGACAAAAAAAATATTTGATCTATTGGAGTGAGTTGTGTTGTACTACCATTGACATAAGCATTCTTCCACATACTTTCTTAAATTCTACTACATCACTCTTTTATGATAAAACCAAATGAGCTTCTTACATCACACACAATTCATACCAAAATTATATATGTTAAAACCAAAAATCTCAAATAAATGAAACCACAAACTAAACTCAAACTCGACCTAAGTTGTCGGTCAAGTTTTTCTCTTTCATTATCCGGCAGATAAGATATTTTAAAGGTCAAGTTAACAGAAGGGAATGACCATGTTCTGGAAATAGTGCTTCCTTGGGGCACAAGCAGCGCCACCAAAACTTCCTTGTCCTTCAAAATCCAGATTCCATAAACCGTCCCAAATAGCGTTATCTTCATTCACATTAGCCTCAGGTATTGTTACCGGAACCACCGGGTAATACCCGTTACTATTTGGTTCACAACCAGAAGTTGTTGTTGAATGTGTGATCTGATGAGGTACATATAATGCTCCACTTTCGCCACTACTGCTACTGCTGAAGGTGTTATCACCATTGTTGTTGTCGTCATCTAGTAACGACATGATCTTTTTCATGTCGATTTGATTGAATTGAAGCAACTGTTGTTCTTGCTGCAACTCCATTTGTCTTTGCTGCTGAAATTGTTGCCTCTTCAAGATTCGGTTCTTTGTCTTCTCCGCACTGTTAGTTGGAGACTTCGTCTTCTTCTTGAAATGGGTTCGCCAATAGTTCTTGATTTCGTTGTCTGTTCTTCCCGGTAAACTACGTGCAATCGTGGACCACCTACAAATACAAATCATCAGACAAAAAACCTTAGAATAAGGAAAAAGAGATGAGTTACTTATTAGGGTAAAGCTACAATTGTTTCATATTTTAGTTTCGAATGTAATGAAAAAAAGTTAAGAGAAGAAAATTCTATTTAGCATACTAGAGGATGTGAATAAACAATCAAAGCTTAGGTTAATTACCTATTGCCCCACTTAGCATGTAACTCAAGGATAATGGTTTCTTCATGAGGAGTGATTTGTCCTCTCTTGAGGTCTGGTCTTAGGTAGTTAACCCATCTTAACCTGCAGCTTTTCCCATTTCTCTTCAACCCCGCGAGCCTCGCAACAGAGTTCCATCGCCCTTCACCGTGAAGCTGCACATAATCGATCAAAAGGCGGTCTTCTTCAGCAGTCCAAGGCCCTTTTCTCCAACCTTCTTCTACCATTCCCCATCCTCCTCCCATCCCTCCCCACAAACTCATTATTTCTTCTTAGTTTTTTTTTCTTTAGTGAAAGCTAAATAAGAGAAGTAGTGTCTTCTCCTTCTCTAACAGTCCCACCAATCTCTTTTTGTCTCTCTGTCTTGTGAAACCTAAGTGTTCCTCTGTTTTGTCTTTGTGTTGTGTTTTGTTCTGTTTTTCCTCTTCCCCTTTCATTATTTATATATACACTCACTCTAGCTCCTTGGCTCCACCACTTTTTTTGTTTGTTTGTTTTCTATAGAGATATAGACTAGTGACAAGACAATCTTTTTACATTTTTAGAGTTGTGTACCTTTTAGAATCATAAATATCATCTAACCACTAACTAAAAGAAAATTCCGTGCAATATACATACCTTTTTCCCCTTAAACTACAAAAATAGTTCTACAAGCTCTTAATTAGCAATAATTAGAATTTAATGTAAACACAAAAGAATTACGAGAACTTGGGTGCTCTCGTTACCCCTTTTCACTGGTCGTTTTCATAAGTCTTTCGTATGTATCATTTCCTCTGTCCATTCAACTCTTGATCTCCAAAGGCATCATCATACACAAATTACTAAATTACCCCTCTTGTTGGTATATTTCTTTTGAGTTTTAATCATGGATGAAAACATGCATTGATACATTAAACCAAAACTTTTCTTCTTTTCTCCAACTACATTTTGAGTCCTTAGTTGCTAACCAAATCTGAAAGACAAAAGTTTACAAGTTTAATTTTTTTAAAAACAATTCTAAGAATCTAAGCTTAATAGTCTCTGTATGGGAATTACAAGTATAGAAATTAATAAAACCCGAGAAATTAGAAAAGTTAACACATTGTAAACTAGTGTCATGGTAGGTTGAAATTTTTTGGATTAATTCCAAGGAGACGTAACAATGGTGAGTTGTGGCTACTTCATCACAATCAGTTTCAAAAACCTATCAATATATATCCTTATAGAAAAATATTCTTCATAACCTATAACAAAATTTTCATCTTCAAATGAAACAGTGAAGGGTCCAATGAAAATTTTCCCTTGAAGCACTATCTGATCGTCTCCCTATAGGCTATAAGCAAATACTTCTTACGCATATGGTGGAATGAATCAGAAGAATTTTACGAGCTATCGATCCCACATCAAAATTTCTGAAAAGGTCTTCCCAAAGAGTATCTTTCCTACATAACCTCGACAGACCAAGATAACCGTTCACTTACTACACAAGTTTTAAACTCATTAGTTTTAGGGTTTTTGTTTTTAATATGTTAAACCAAAAAAAAGAAAAATAAATTAAATCAAACAGAAATTATATTTGTATATATATATATATATATATATATATATAAACGAATTCAGCCTAAATCAAAAACTAAACAGATCCAAAGCATAATTTATTTGATTTCAGTTAGAATTCTATTGAAAAGTTTAAGAAACTAAATCAAATTTAAATGTTATAATTATTAAGCCACCCAAGCTTCATCATTCTCATATACACGAAACGAGGATATTACAGGGCTATTCATTTTGATCCATTATTTTATGCAAGATTAAAGAAATAATGTTAAGGCATTAGGTAACATGGTTTAACAAGGCATCAAATCCAATAGAATAATCCTTTTAATCTAAATTTTTATCTTTTTGATAGGGTTAAGCTAAAGTTATTTACAACTTGTGTTTTGTTGCCACGTATATGATCTAGAGGTTTAATGCAGGGACATATATTATGATTATTATAATTATTTAACTTCCTTAATGAACATTTTCTTAGAAAGCATAATTAAAAGTAAAAGAATATCATGGTGCTGGATTATTTTAAGGTTATACACATTATTGAACCACTAAGGTTTCTCCAAGTGTCAAGGATATTTATACATGCGATCTTACACTAATCTTTGTTGTTGTCGTATAAGATTCGTTGGATTCCACATAAGGAGTTATTACAATAAACTATAGAAACAAACCAAATAATATGAAAAAGTTGATGGTGTTTGTACGTCACCATGGGACAGGTGGTCTTATAATTCTCTCCTCTTAGATATTTGTAATGTCTCTTCTCATTTCTTTCTAGATATTGTGATCAATCCAAAAAAATGAATGTCTAGCGTTTCCATCTTTTTCCATAGTAGAAATCAAACAAAAAAATACTGCAAAATACTAATATAACAAGAAATATCTACGTGAAAGATGAGTTATTATATGTCATTAATAGCGTTTTATGAAAATCACAAACTATGTATTATGTCTCTGGTTTCATGTTGGGTACGTATTTCAGATGAACCTAAAACCAAAACTATCGGTTGGTTTTTGTTTCTAAAATACATATAACATTTTCAGTAACATCCAATAAATAGGATACTGAATGTTAAGTTTACGTGTATACATATTGCAACTTATTTATCAAAATATCAATTGGACGGTTGAAATTTCTTTTGTTAAGTCCATGACAAAACTAACGTCAACTCCAAATTTTTGATGCGACAAAACATAGTAGTTAGTTAATTAGCACTACAAACATTAGACTAATTTTCTAGAACTAGGGTCGGATTTAGGGTATTTCATGCCAAGCTTGACCGATCGACTGACCGATCCACTTGCTAGTCAAAGGTAATAGATTTTCTTTTTAATATAGATTACCTATGAATGAATCTTTTAAATGCCAAAATAAGGTACATCATCAAATCATAATTACTTAAATAATGCGTAAACTGATCGTATGGGTTTTGAATCTCTCAAGCTGTTACGGTGGAACTATTGGGGCACTTCGAAGATTAGGACAATTTCTAAGAAGTGAAACGAAATACGTTAAGACCTAATCTCTAGAATATAGTTCCCGTGTCTTTCCAAAGACATTTGATGCCTATAAAATATAAATCACATGACTGATCGGAAGAGTCGAAAAACACAAATAGAACTATGGTGAAAATTCAAATGGTTCAACAGATTTTTATTTTCTAAGTATTTTAATCAGATTTTGTTCACAAAGCAATTCTCAAATTTGTGTACCTCAACGGCTCAGAGACTACAGACACAAAGGCGTGCCTATAAGACGTCAGCAATATCATTCACTGATTATACATAAAAAATAATTTTTAATTGAATGATTAGACACTAATCACTTTTTTAATTCCACATGATTAATTATTTAATTGAATCATCTAATAAAGTTTTGTCGTTGGAGGTCATTTGAACTCCGTGTTTCGTACGGGTTTTCATATTATTTCTGACCTTTGTACTGCAAAGACATGTTTAGCAGCTAAGCATGTGATTTTGCTAGATATGCTTTTACGTTAAGAATTATTTATTTTATTTTAAAGTATGTCTTTTCAGGAGAATTATTATTTTTTTTTTTGTTTTTTTTCACATCATATCCCTCTCAAATTATTTGTAGTTTATGTGTGATTTGTTTTGGTATATATAATGTGTGAATTTGTTTTTTTAGAAACACTAGAGACTCCGTATTGAAATGTTTATTTAAATTATTTGATAGAACTCTTTTTTATAAACACATGTTAAAAAGACGGTCTTGCTCTATATCAGAAAATAAATTATCAAAACTTACTCCTAAACTATATCCGCTAGAATTTGTGTGTGGAGAAATATCGAAAATATAAATTCACATTTGGGATAAACAAAACATAAATTTTTAAAATGTCATAATTTAAAATTTAGTTTAATGTTTTTGATAAAACGGTCAAATTTCGTTGATTTGGCTACTTGGGATAAATCATTAAATTTTTGTTAACAAGTTTAATTTTTATTAAAAAATAAGAAAGAATATTGAACCAAAATCGAATTGATGATCTTTTAGACTAATACAACAAACTTTAAACCATTGAAGCACGATAGCATTTTCGTATGCTAGATATAATACTAGGTAGTAAGAGATGTGAAAGAAAAAATGATTGCAAAGAACGGATAACTTTGACTAATTTCTTACTAGATACGACAATTTTATCAAATATTTCGAATCGTACAAGTAATAAAATAAACAAAAATTCAAATCCAACGTTTCTGCGTGAGATGCAACTTGGCATGTACTTTGTTGATCAAATCATCGTAATCTTTTGTGTAACTTATATAACATTTTCGTCATTTTTTTTTTAAGTTTTCCCCCTTTTTGGTGACTTTCTTTGTCGATTAAAAATAAAGTTTGCACGATACTTTGGAATTAGCTTTTAAATTAATTATAATAATGTTGTTCCTATCTTAAGTTGAAAGTGCAGGGATGTGTACTTGCCAATAATCTTCTAGAACCAGAGTGAATCATTGTTATTCTCACAGCTTTGATTACAAACATTTCCCCCCAAAAATAAAATAATACAAAAACCATATATCAATTGCAAATCTATGGGTTCATATATGGTTTTGGTAAATTCTTTTATCTTTGGTTGTGACCCATATGGAGTATGACCTTGGCTGTGACCTTATTTGTGGATTCTAAATCTAGGACTTGGTTATAGTCGATAGACTCAATATGGATTGTAATTTCATAAATAGGATTTATGCAAAAAATGTATATGGGGAATTGTATTAGTAAAAAAAAAATCATTTTGCGGCATATCTTACCAAAGTTCGAATTCCGGTTATTGCGTTATCATGCATAATAGAGATTGAATTATGCGACTTGTCCATTCCAATAATGTCAAAAACAATTGACAATTTTTTATAACACTACTGAAAATAGGCACATTTAAACTTTTATTATATAAAATTAGAAATAGGCTTACTTAGAGGGATTTCCATAAACTTTTCCAAAAACTATTTGTTTCTGCACACACTCTGAAAGAAACTCATCTCTTCCCATCTAAAGATTTCAGACTCATCACAGTGCTCCTTACTCAAGCTATTATCTAGAACATTTAGAAAGAGCAGAATTCAAGAACCATATATGTTTCACGTTCGCCGGCTTCCATAGCAAGTGACATCATAACAAGATGTTTCTTGGCCTTTCAAACTTCTATATTTATTACATCAGGCCATTCTCCACATCCTTTTGGTTTTAGCATTATGATCCAACCACACCATGACGATTTCATGTGCAAGTTTCCTGAAATCTTCTTATAGGAAGAGTTTTTTTGCCATTATAATTCACATGTTTTTCTTGTAATTTTTTATCTCTCTCTTCTTTTTATTCTAAGTTTCATAGTGAAATATTTTGTAATGTCTTACTTATTCAATAGAAGTAGAATAATATTTATTCACATACAACTTTCCTAAACTTGATAGAATCCTATCTAGGTAAACAAAATTGGTCAAGAACTTAAACCATCTATTTCTTTTTATTATGCGTCGGATAAGACGTTTGATTTTTTTTGAAGTATATATTCCTCACATGTCTTTTTCTGAAACTTTTTTCGTCACTGCTCTTCTTTTTTATATAACTACAATGTGTTATTGTGTCGAAGAATAAATTCAAAACAGACAACATTATATTATTTCTACGTTTTTGATTAAAACATAATCACTTTCCCTAAATCATCCATCGAAAGAATGATTCTCATCAAGAAATTACAAGATGGTAGAGTTAATCTCACTTTCAGAATAGGTATTTAGTATAAATCCATCATAGATATAGATAACCTTATCTCTTATACAATAAATAACTCTTTTGACCAAATTAATTCATATGCTGCAATCTTCAACTCTTTATGTTTAATTTCGTATATACACCTCAAACCTAAGAGTATATAAATTGGAATATCAGAAAGGATGCAAAATTATCGTATTTAATTATATATCAGAAAATATATACTTATTGTATACTTTTTAAAAAGAAATCGCATCACAAATTGAATCAATATTTGTGTTCTCCTAATTTTTGGAAAGAAAGAAACCAACTTTTAACCAGGTCCCGTTGGTTCAGTGGATTTGAGTAGTATTGGCTACCGAGGTTTGAGTAATTTAACATAGTTTTCCGAACCTCAGGATTAATTTTTTGAGTCTAGGAAGCCTTTAAAATCACTTGAGTTATCGATTAAAAAAGAAAGATGAGTTATTCAAGATAGGATTACGTTATATATGTTAGATAAAACATAATATATTATTTACAAAACAACATAAACAATAATGTTATCCAAAGAACCAACTTTTTCATTTAAAAATTAGGTAACATAGTAAAATTAGACATTCCATATTATTATTATATAGTAAAGGTACAGTCATTAGACTATTCTTAGGATAAATTTCACTTTACATCACCGGCCTAGCGTTATGTAGATTTCGGTGTTTCTAATACATGATCTGAGTCTTTTTAGTCCAAAGCAATCGTCATGATAAAGTTGTTCGGACATGAAGGAACTAGAAAATTCTACTAACTTTGGACAAAATTCAGTTTTAAATAGTTGATAATATAACCCATAGTTATAATCAGTTAATTTTCTATTTCCTGGTCTATGTCGCCTAGAATGATATACGAATTATAAATCTTATTTGATAGAAAAGAAAATGTTATAAGAGACAAGGCACGCAAGAATGATTGAAGATGGTAGATAATTTAGGAATCCAGAATACATGATAAATTATTACCTTACGGCATTCGAAAAAGTGTTCAAATTATCAATTCTTATTCTTTTTTTTCTTATAACTTGTGATTTTGTGTGTTTTAGTGGATTTTCTAATCATTAGGTAAAAAGTGTGGTCATTTAGTTTAACAAAATTGTAAATATCGAATTTGATACAAAATGAAATTAATGAGTTTAAAAATAAAGGTTTGACAAAAAAAAAAGAGTTTAAAAATAAATAAAAAAACTTAGAGAATCAAAATGAGAGTTTTAATTCTTGTCATGTTTTGTTTTGATGCAAGAAAAAGTATCCGAGGATGCTAAATAGCTTAGAATGTCATGAATACGTGATGAAATCATTACCCAAGCTTGTATCATATGAAAGTATTTAGGGAAAATTGTCAATTCAGAATTTCTTACAATGAGTCAATAGTAGGAAAGTTTTGTAACAATTTTATAAAATTTGGGTTAACATTTGTAAGGTAAAAAAAACTACATTGAAGGACCACTACATATTCGACTATATTTTATTTTGTTTTAATAATCAGAGGTGGTGTTGGAAACAACGTAAGGTTGGATTAAGCAAATGTGAAGCATCCAAATCGTTAATTAATTAATGACAGCAAATCAAGTTTGGCTGTTAAACACTAAAGACCAATCCACCTCTAGCTATCTATTTTACTTTGACGAAACCCATTTATGAGTTGTGAAATAATTACTCTTTGATTACTTTATAAAACCTTAACCTAACAAGTGAAACTCTTTTAATTACTTTTGCTTAGCTCAAGTCTACTGGTTGAAAGAAAAGATACATTGTCTTTTCTCTATTCCAAGTTCGAGTGTAGTGAATGGATTGAAAACTCTAGAAGATATATGAGTCATCTAAAAGTTAAGAAAGTGAGAGATATTGAGTAGAAGTGCAAAACCTTAGGTTAAGGTCGAGGGTGGTGGGGCTATTTCATCAACAATTTGCGCACGAATGCCAAAACAAAGCTTATCAATTTTTTTTGGCATAGTATATCTAATTAGTGTTGTTAGGCAAATACTTACATCATTCTTTTAAAATATTCTTTCTTCTTTTTGTTATAAAGAAATAAATAACTATTTTTTTTCTTCCTTTCCCACAAATTTATTTTTTATGACCATCTCATTTTTAAAGATAACTTGATAGATTAGGAACTCACATTTAAACTAGTTTCAAAATCTGTAAAAGATCTATCTTTACTATTTATATTACAAAGGCTTATGGTAATTTCCACACTTTATAAATGGGATTTTGTGCAAAAGAAACCCTTCTTAGTCGCCTATTTTTGCAACTTTACCCTCTATCTCCGAAAAATGCATAATAACTCTATGAAGTTAAAAATAATAAACAATATATTGGCTATTGTCAAGTTTTTAAAATTTAATAAGTAATATATCAAATCGAGACTCTCGAGACGAGGAGTTCAACTCTTTATAATTCCTTTTTAAACCCTTTAGAATATCATATATTTCTTCTAGAGTGTTACTTTCTTTCTACAAAATTATTATCTAATCTTTACTCTGTAATATTACATTTGAAAAGTTGCACATTCATGTATGCATCATTTCCTAATTTTAGAAAAGATATATTTCCTAGTTAATGATATACGGATCAATTTTCCAAACAATTATTTGTGATATCTTAAAGAAACTTTAATTTCAGTTGTCCATGAAACATGTGGTAATATAGAGAGCATTCCTAGGTAACAACATCAACTTGTAATATATATATTCCTGAACAATGTTACAAGCATCTAATGAGCTTCATAGTTCATCGTGCATGCGTTGTTGTAGAGGAATATTAACAGTTGGAACTGTATTGCCATCAAACTGTTGTCCGAGCGGCATAACATCATCTCCTACACCATTTGCTGCTTTTCCAGCTAATTGAGCTTTAATAGCAGCAGTAGCCATTCGTTGCAGTTTCAGAATTCCGATGCGTTTTGAAACAACGTAAACAACAGCAAAGACAAAGAGAGAAAATCCAACTATGAGGATTATCCTGTTGATAGTGCCACAGAAAACAAGAGTTAGTTAGTATTATTATTCACCTATAGAATGGTTTGGTAAAACAGAGTCTATTCTCTTTTCAAATACCTGTCAATTACATCTTGACGCTGCATTGTTGAAAGTAGATTACGGGTCCTCGACAACAGAGATCTATGACCTTTGTATTCACTCTCGGCTTTTTTAAGTACTCCAGTAGATTCATCTACAAATGTTAACATGTATAATAATAATAATATGTCAGTTTTATGTCTTAATCTGTTTTCACTAAGGACTTAATTATCTGGCATATTATGAATGACATACCAAAAGCCACGAGAGTGTTTGTACTTCGTTCAACCTCCTGTAACCCAAGTCAAGAGAGTATTTTGATCACACATTGTTTATAAATTAAGAAGCCGAATATGCAAACAAGTGTAAATGCACAATCATTTCATAACTAGTTTTTTTCTGACCTGAACCATCAGCTGCCGTGAACGCCTGAGACTTTCAGTTATGCTTTCAGCATCGGATGTCACGCCAGCATTTGCTCTATAAACAACCACAAATGTTAGATTCACTGGAAACTAACACTGAACTCTTTTTTTAGTGCATGATGCATTTACCAATAAACAAAAGCATAATACAACTTAAACATGTCCAAGAGGAGTCCCAATTGAATTGCTGGATTTTGTAGGATAAATATAGCAGAGTTTCCAAGATGTACATACTGTCGTTTACGTCTGAGAACTGTAGACTCTGTTCCACCACCGAGGAGAAGCTCTCTCTACAATCATTGAAAGCACTCTTTACACAAAAATTTCAAAAGGAGCTGGCTGGTAAAAACAGTGGCAGAGAGAGAGAATGCTTAAGCCATGAGACTTTACCTCTTCTTGAGCTGCTTTCCTCATGTTATCCTTAGCTTGCAAATTAGCACTTCTCAAGTTTACCCTCAAACTGACCACAAACACAGTGACAAAACTCATATTAGTTTCACCCATTTATCTTTCCCTGAACTCATACTCTCACTCTCTTGTTGTACCAGAATTCTAAGTAACTGAGATCAAACTCAATTTCAAGGAAATACTTTAAAACACTCATATATCATTGAAAAGGATATATAACATTCCTCTCGTTCTTACAAACTACTACAACGATGACTCAAGTACCCTTATGCCAAAAGGTTAAACGCACACTATCACATCATTTGTCCTAGAGATTGAATTACTCAACTGCCTAAAGACAACCTTAATTGTACAAATGCAAGGTTCCTATATTCTACTTGTGAAATGTTGTAGATTCCACAAGCAGACAGTAAACCAAATTTCCAAGTACCTGTGATATTGATTCTTCCACGTTTCAAGGAGTGACTGAGTGGATTGAACCTGATCATCAGAAGGAAGCTGAGGTGCGAGCAGATCCAAATTGAATTGAAGGGAATTGAGAAGAGAGAGACCATCCTGAGCCAATCCGTTGAGCCTCTGTAACGAAAACTTCTCTTCTCCTCCATCTCCCCTCCTTGATTTACCGTACTGTTGAATCGAGATAATATGTCCAATCGTCTTCTCGTACGCTTCTTCCCATTCTCTCTTCGTCTTCTCCACTTCAACAACAACCTCATCCATGTCGTAACTGCAAATTTCATAAATTATAAAACTGCAGAGTTTAGTAATCAAAAGAGATATAAACAAGCTACGGAATCTCCCAATGCAATCTGCTAATAGCTCTCTAAACATCCAACACGTATAACCATCTAATGGTTTCTGTATGAATTATGATCGAATCACTACAGGAACGGTATCAGAAGACTCGATTGATTTGATGGGATATAAGGGTCACAAACTTACATTGGTTGATCGAAAGAGATGAAGAGCGGAGAAAATGAGAATGAAATTGCGAAACTAGGGTATAAGGTTGAAGAAGATCTGGGAACCAGAGAGTGTTGGAGATCAATATTGATCTGTAGAAGACACCTCAAATTTTGATTTCTGGGGAAGAAGAGAAATAACTAAAAACGACGTAGTTTTAGATAAACCATGTCTATTCTAAACCCGGTTATCTTGCAATTGCTATCATTGTCTGGTCCAATGTCCGGTTTATCAGTTATTTAGTTATATGGTCATATTCTTATTGGTTAAAATTTCTAGCATTACTTATTGATGAATAAAGAAGTTTACTGCTGAGTTTTGTTCAAAGTACACGTTAATCGGATTTATGAAACGACAATTACACAGACTGACCCAAAATTGGTAATTGCGGCATCCGACTTACCCGAACTGCATGCCGTTTTGCAAAATCTCAAAATGAAAAACGGCATGGTTTCTTAGTAATCTACTCTAGTTCTAGCAAACTGACTTGTTCAATTGCACATAGAGATGATCAACTACAAACACAGCTAATGTTTCAAACTATAAGATGCTGACTACGTCTGATGTACTCAAGCTTGAGGACGTTCCGAAATTACGGTGCTTTCCATCGGCTAGGTTAGCCAGAGAGTAGCCTTGTTCATGGAGTTGATTAATCAATAGAGTCTCTAACTGACAAGCCATGCTCTTACCTTGAACCATAAGGTATAGAAAACTTGACCCTTGCAGTCCTTCCTTTGCTCGATGCGCACGTATTCGTCCTTCAAGATCATCGGTCTGCAGTTTCGTAACAGAAATCCTCAGAATCAATAACTTTCGTTTTCTGTCTATTCTAAGAGAAGTTTTATAATATTAATATGGTAAGTATGTACCTGTCCAATGTACAATCTCTTATCGGGTCTCCGCATCACATACACGCATGAAGAACCAACTGTAGATGGAGGTGGAAGCTCACGAGCACCAATTGAAAGACATTCTATTGCTTCAGGCTCAATCATCTTTTTCCCACAGATTTTGACGATAGCTTTTGCTAAGTCCTTCTCCAAACTTCTCTCAGAGCTGACTGGTTTTTGGATCTGCTGGTCATTGTTGGATGAAGTTATGATTTGGTCGGGTTTGACAACTTCAGCTGATGCGTCTTTTGCATAGACCGAGAGGTAAAGAGCTTCAGCTCTTTGGATAACTGACTCGGGAACACCTTCCCTCTTAGCTGTTTCAAACGCAAGACTCTCTCTGCAGACTCCATCTGTCAATTTCCAAGTTGGCTTGGTTTGCCCTTCGACATTTTCGGCTCCCATTGCTTTATATGTGATGTTTTTCGCTGTAAGAGGTAAACTGAAGATTCCATGGAGATGAGTAGATACAATACCCAAACAACCACTTGTGTCAAGACTCTCTACCACACTACCAGCGATACAGGTGCCTTTTGCTGTCTCTGTCCCTCGGCATATCTCATCTATAAGCACTAGGCTTCTCGAAGTAGCCTGGCTTACAATAGATCGTATTTCCGACATTTCTACCTGATGGCACAGAACCAGTTGAGAGGATATCAAACATTACAATTAAAGAAAAAAAAACAGTTTGGTGAATTCTAGATTTGTATGCTTATATATATACCTGGAAAGAACTTTTTCCGTCTACAGGGCTGTCATATGATTTCATGTGAAGCATGATGGAATCAAAGTGAGGAATACAAGCTGATTCAGCTGGAACCATTAAACCGGAAATTCCAAGTAGAGCAGCTGCGCATATTGATCTGAGCAAACTCGATTTACCACCACCGTTAGGTCCAGTTAGAAGAAACAGTGATTGCATGTCAACGGTATTGTGAACAGCGGTTCCAGAAGATACATCAAACCAATAAGGTGACAGGCCTGTCAGCTTCATTCGACTGGCACCATCTAATGGTTTTGCGCCCTATATTAAAATATATCAAAATAGGTGCATGAGATATATAAGAATAAGACAGCCCAGCATGTTTTGTGATTTCTTAGAAATTGCACGCATCTGTCTACAAACTCAACGACTAGCAAGCACAGTTACCTCATCTAAACTGAATCCGACAAGCGTTGGAAAAACCCACTTTCGCCTTCTCCCTTCACTGTAGTTGTGCACAGTACTTAGATTAAAACTACAGAAATTTCTTAATGAGAATTGATTAAGCGCAAACTTACCAAGCATGGGAAAATAATGCTTTTGAAATGACCAGAAGCATAGATGCAAAGACAAGAACATTTATTTTTGTTTGCAATTTAACGGATAACTCGCGCAACAGTTCCAACACCCGAGCTTTTGCATTCTCACTAGCTTCATGGTATCTGCAACAAAAGCATAACATGATATATCAATACATACCCAGTATTATTGAATAAATTTCTTTTGGATGGTTCAATAAAACGAGGAAACAACCTGACTAAAGCAATTTCCACCTTTGGGGTCGTAAACCATTCTTCTCCAACCTTTTTTCCTTTCGAGTCTAAGGCAGGTTTCAGCTGTTTTATTTGGTCTTCCCCTGCAGTACCAGCCCAGATAGATGGCGTAAACCGTTTCCCCTTGAACCAAACAGACTCATGCTCTCTTGCATATGCGATTTCGCCTTTCGGGCCACCAAGTGAAGCAGTGGTGGCCTTAATTCTTGATATAATAGGGTGAAAATCCTCAGCTACCTACACATGGATGTTTTGACTCTTACAAATACGACAAGATCACCAGCACCATTATATTTAAGCAAAAAAGTACTATATGAGCATCTGTTATCGTTCAAAGAAATAAGCTGCAATTGTTGAATACTTACTGCTAAAGATAAAGCCTCAGCTGATTTTTCTACTTGAGTGATTTCTTCCTCTATATGAATTCCCTTAACGCGACCTCGCCATGAAGACTCCATATCATAAAAGAATTCGTTCGGGACATTGTCACATTTACTTACATTCTGATGACTTTCATTCTCATCTAAAGAGATCATTTCACCAATTGTATCAGACGCCCAATGACATTCGTTGACCTGGCAAGAAACCGAAAACTACGATTTATACTCATACTCATAAGCTAGTTGGATTATAAAAAATGGCATTCAAATTCAACGCTTATTTTCTGAACTCGTGAAGGGATAGGAACTTATCATCAAGGAAAATAGATAAGAAAACAAAGCAGGGAGACATACACTCAGAGTCATGTTTAAATGCATAAACTTACAAAAGTGTCAAAGTCAATTTTCAAACCAGTAGCCACCCAGGTAGGATCCATCAATAATTTCAGGATTTCCACAAGCTCAGCATGTCTATGCATATGTAATACATCATCAAGCACATTTTTTATTCGACAGAACTCAATGTAGTTGGCTTCCCGTTGCTCAAGAAGCTTCACAAGCTGCAAAAAGATGCAAATAATCACACTGTAAGAGATGAGAGTTCCATAAGTGGAACGACAAAAGTTAGCATCTTTCAGAAGAATTCTATGTAGGAAGTGACTTAAACCTTAGCAGAAGAGACGCAGGTAAACTCTGGAATTGAACATGTTACTGTGCTCATGAGCTTGCACGTTTCTGCAAATAACAATAGTTTGACAGGGACAATGAGAAGCCTTAATCATAAGAAACCCTAAAAGGAATAAACTAAGGAAACTCTCTTCAAATCACCTTGAATTTTCAGAGCAATATCGTAAGCAGGAGGGTTCAGAAGAAGATCCCTAACATACCTGAAAGGATAAAGGCATTGGAAGAAGTAGAGGAGAAAAACAATAAGAACGTAAATAAGATCTTTCACCCAAACATTACTTACAAAGAAGGCAGACCACTGCACGTAGATGGAAGTAACACCTTCAACAAACAAGGTATTCCTTCAGTAGGTAAGGCACCTGCAGAACCACATAATATATATTATCATGCTTTGTCATTCATAAACTCCTAAACCTCCTAGTGAAGCACTATTCAGCATGAAGAACTATGCCAACCAATTTGTGTAGCCGTTCCAAGATGCAACGGACGTGGCCGATTTTTTGAAGGTACATTGACATTTCTAAAGGAAACTTCATCATCAAGACCATAAACATCTTTGACCTGAGGGGGAACAATAGAAAGTAGTTGTTTTTCACAAAACTGAAATGTCACAATTGCATATTTAGTCAGCAGCCAAAGTCCGTCGTTCTGACCCTTGATAAGAGCTCGGAAAGAGTATCTCCTTCAAACCATTCAAAATTCCTGCTACTGCATTCTCCCCAGAGTAGACCCCCTTCCCCAAACTCTCCCCAGCGGCACGTCCCTGCATAATAAAAAATTAACAAGAATTGTATCAGAAAAGACCACAAAGCTCAAAAGTCAATTAAGTTGACACAAAACATGAATCGTATTTCTCTTGTAACTGTCTCCAGACTCTCTAAAGTATTTGCTAGATCATATGCTACCACCTGAGAATACTTATGTTCATGTGAGGATAAAATGGCACCCGTCTACATTCTATTATTGGCACTATCTTCAACAGTTCAGAGATGCTAAGACAATGTAGAATTGAAGATAGTATTCAAAACCTGATGCATTGTGCCTCAACGATGCATGTAAGAAAAGATGATGACAGCGACGAGTGCGGAGCTTGGTAACTAAGGCTTCTTCTGTTAGACCATCATCTAGCGAATATGCTTTCATAGTCTCGAAAATAGATATCATACAATACCCCCTTGCTGAACGAGATATCCCTGTACTTACAGAAAAAATCAAGTCATGTAATACTTATATATAAATTTTTAATAGGTTGTAGCGCAAAATAATATATCACTGACTAACAAAATACCATAAGAAATACTTACCAACAACAGGCATAGGATCAGGAAAGTCAAGATCATGGTCAACACCGACAAGCCCATATACATAAGGACTTCCTGGATGTGCATGCCTATATACAGTACATGTCAGACAGACGAATGCAAGAAAAAAAAAGTTTCAGTGTATTTTCCTAGCTAATAAGATAATGAATATTGCAGCTTGTTTAATCAGAAAATTCCAGGTTCTATCATATTACATACCCTGAAATAAATCGACCTTTACGGGAGCGTGCTGGTGTTGGCCCCTGAACTTCCTCCACAATACACTACAGTGAAGAAAAAAACATGCAGTAATTTTTATTTAACATGCTTGAGGGACATGGTAAATGGTAAGGAATTATTTTTCTCAACTCACCACTGAATAACCATTGCGTGTCAGGTCATCCAAAGTCTGTCGAAGATTCTGTAGAAAGAAAACAAGAATTTGTGGCAAAGAAAAAATTAATTGTAGACAACGAAAGCCTGAAGGGAAGAGTAATGATGATTAATTGCAGCAGAACATATGCTTGCTATCCAACAAAAAGCACCACAACTTGATTCCGTGTACGCAATGGCCACTAAAGTAGCTGTTTATGTAACTTGCCCAAGTTCTGCCTCAATGATTACAACTCTCAGAGACTAAATAGAATCAAAAAAGATTATAACTTTACTACAAGCAAAGATTAAGAAGCTATAATGGCTGTGTATATTTATTTGCCCCCTTAAGAAGATGTGGCTCTCCTCTTGTTTAACAGTAATTTTCTCAACACAATACCAGAGACGAATTAGTCTATTTTATCATAGGAACAAATTATAAACTTGAATCACATAAATGCTCATAATGTGAGTAAGCTTGAAATTCAAAAAGGATTGTGTACCATAATTGGGCAGCCAGCCTTTGGAATACTATCTGATCGAAGACCACCAAAAGGATTGAGACCAGCATATTCAACAAGTATACAAGCATCTATTCCAATAGCCTCATAAAATTCTCCTACCTGGAGAAACAAATTTCAGAACAGTAACAGTCTTCATAAGATAAAGACTTCAAATGACATTATTCTGCTAATTTTTGTTCTGAAGTAACAAAGATCACAAAACTCAATGGAATTAGAAAAACAACAAACATACTCTGCAGAGCAAAACTTCGCGTGGAAACCTTGACTTAAACTGCAACATCTCCCAGTTGAGGTTTCCATCTTTTAAACTGAAATGAAGAAAATTCCAAATATTGCATACATAAAGGCCACAAAGTTACCGTAACAAACTGGACTAAAGTAGTGGACTAGGAATAAAACTAATGGATTGTTTCCAACTAAAGTACTTAGAGCCTTCACAACTAAAGTAGCTTAAGTCATACTAAGATACACTAGCTACTTTTCATTTGATAACCAAGCTAAAAATGATTAAAGGCTGACATCTAGAAGGTGAGATGAAATCTTCTAATAGTCTCAGAAGAGAACTGACCTTCCATTCCTCAAGCTAGGGTCCAAACCAAGTAAATTGGTGTACATAAGCCTTTCAATAAGCTGAAGAGTAGATGGTTTCTTACATGTCTGCAATCTCTGAGTAGACACAGAATATAAAAAATCAGTATATAACGAAACAATATCAAGACTTGAAATTTCTTAACCAAAAAACAAAACAAGCTTTACCTCCTTCCACCAAACCAAATGAGAGAGATCTTTGTCAGTGAGAACATCACTTGACGTCTTCACTTTCTTAGAAGCCGTTGTGATTCTTTTCAAAGACTTTCCATCTCTGAGACAAGATATCCCCTCAGAGTACCTTCTATTACTGTCAACACATAACAAAATACAAAAAAAGTTTCATAACAAGATTCTTATCAAGAACTAGACCAAACACCAAAATCAAAGAAATTGAGTTCAATATTCAAAAGTACAGGAATTCATAAAATACAAAAAATCTGAACTTGCTAACATATTAGAGAAGATTATACAAGGAGATGAGAGGATTACAGTAGAATTGGGGAGGAGGGTTTGAGGGAAGAGTAAGTGCGATATGAGGAGCGGAAGAAGAACCGCCATTTTGGGAATGAAACGACGGCGTTTCTGGTAGCAATCCAATGCATCTCTCTCACACTCTGAAGAAGAAGAAGAAGAAGAAGTAGAGTTTTCACCTTTCACCCTTTTTCTAGGGCTTCTTTTCCCGCCAGAAGACGACGACTATGCAATTCACAATCTCACAGTCCTCTAATGGAAAACATGTTTTCTCTTCTCTTCTTGTCTTCTTAGTTTAAAGGTAATTAGGATTTTAGCCTTTTAAAAAGAGTAATTTCTCATTTGCTCCCTATAATGTTTCAAATTACATTCTTGTTCATTAATTTACCAAAATTAATCATCGGCTAGTTTTGTATCTTTTTGGAATGTCTAACAAAGAACCCATCTCTATGAACACATCTCTAATCTCTCAGTTTTGTTTGTAAAGATTGTAATTTCTCTGCTTTTCAAAGAGGATCAAAAGTTTTGTAATTAGAAATCTTAAAATGACTATCAGTTGTTTCTGAATTCTATACAAACTTAATACTCTAATGAGTATTAATAATAAGAAAACAAAACCACTAAATGTCTAGACTCAGTGCAGTGTGTGAGTGTGTGTGTTTGTTTGGCACAACAAATACGAAACATCTAGAATTACATAAGAATTTGTGGTGAGTCAATGGATTTATCAGATAGGCATGCACAAAGTGTTTCACCAATGGCTATTTTGCATGTTGTGTCTGCTTCTTTAACTGAACTAAGTACAAATCACAAATATCCAATCACATTTCATCTTCTCCCTTAACAAAGACTCCATAAAGAAAAGAGAAGAAAAGACTCATAAACAGAGAAAAAAATGGCAGGAGAGAGATCAAAGTTAACAACAAACCACTTTTATAATCATCAGATTATTCTTTGTTACTTTCTTATCATCTCACAAGTTTCCATTGCCTCAAGCAACACGAGTAATGTAGGAGTTAACTGGGGAATAATGGCGAGTCACCAGCTTCCACCAGAAAAGGTTGTGAAGATGCTAATGGACAATAGTTTCACTAAGCTGAAACTATTTGAAGCCGACCAAAACATCTTAGACGCTCTAATTGGCTCAGACATTGAAGTCATGATAGGAATACCAAACCGGTTTCTTAAAGAAATGGCTCAAGATACATCTGTAGCAGCTTCATGGGTTGAAGAAAACGTTACTGCTTATTCTTACAACGGTGGAGTCAACATCAAGTACATAGCTGTTGGAAACGAGCCTTTCCTTCAGACATATAATGGAACTTACGTTGAGTTCACATTACCAGCTCTTATCAACATCCAACGAGCACTAGAGGAAGCTGATCTGAAAAATGTGAAAGTCACTGTTCCTTTCAACGCAGACATCTATTTTTCCCCTGAAGCGAACCCTGTTCCATCAGCTGGAGACTTTAGACCTGAGCTAAGGGATGCAACGATTGAGATAATCAATTTCTTGTATTCACATGATTCGCCTTTCACGGTTAACATATACCCTTTTCTTAGTCTCTATGGAAATGCTTACTTTCCTTTGGATTTTGCCTTCTTTGATGGGACTAACAAGTCTTTGAGAGATGGAAATTTGGTCTACACCAATGTGTTTGATGCGAATCTCGACACTTTGATTTGTGCTATGGAGAGATATAGCTTCTTGGGGATGAAGATCATTGTAGGAGAGGTCGGGTGGCCTACGGATGGAGACAAGAACGCTAATGTAAAGAGTGCAAAGAGATTCAATCAGGGAATGGTAAAGCATGCTATGTCTGGAAATGGAACGCCTGCGAGGAAAGGAGTGATTATGGATGTTTACCTTTTCAGCCTTGTTGATGAGGACGCCAAGAGTATAGCACCGGGGACTTTTGAGAGGCACTGGGGGATCTTTGAGTTTGATGGGAGACCGAAATATGAGCTTGACTTGTCAGGTAAAGGAAATGACAAGCCTTTGGTTCCTGTGGAAGATGTGAAGTATCTGCCCAAAACTTGGTGTATTCTTGACCCTAATGCATATAACCTCGATGACTTGCCTGATAATATCGACTATGCTTGTAGTTTGTCTGATTGCACAGCACTCGGGTATGGATCCTCTTGTAACCATCTCACTGCTACAGGAAATGTTTCATATGCCTTTAATATGTATTATCAGATGCACGATCAGAAAACATGGGACTGCGATTTCTTGGGGTTGGGTTTGATCACAGATGAAGATCCATCTGATGAACTTTGCGAGTTCCCTGTAATGATTGATACAGGAGATTCAACGAGGTTGCAGCCTGGATCTTCAAGAGTGTTGACCAGAGTCGCAGCCGCGGTTTTAGTTATGTTGGTCCTTCCCATCTTGTAGTAAGTACCTGTTGTTTGTTATGTCTTGTAAATCTCTCAAGTTTTACTTCCTGCAAAAGAATCTTTCAAACTAAAGGTTGTTCCCTTCGATTAGCATAGCCTTGGAAAATACACAACTTCATTAACTAGAAGAAATTGAATCACAGAATTACATATTACTAGAGTGATCTGTTCCAAAGCTGGAAGTTAAGTAATATAAACACCTAGAGTCTCAGAGTGGGATTAACAGAGAGAAATGATATTTCAATCAGAAGAAGCTGGTATTCATGTCAGATTTCTTTGGGTGATAAAGTATCTTCTCAAATATGTGTTTCAGCTTCTCGTGCCGAACCATCTCGTCGAGGATTCTATCTTTGGAAACAACTTCGTTGTTAATCGGCTTGTCCTTCTCATTGGTAGAAGAGAAGACCAGTTCGGATATGCGATGTTTCTCACTTTGCTTACAGTACTTGTTCCACTCAGATGTGTCTTTGACCATGAGATGGTAAATGAACACAGCACGCTTTTGACCAATTCTGAAAGCTCGACTTATGGCTTGGCTTTCAACAGAAGGGTTCCAAACAACATCAAGAATCACAACTCTTGAAGCGCCAACAAGACTGATACCCTCAGAACATGCTTTTGTTGATGCCAGTAGAACTTTAGATCCACTGTCTGGTTTGTTGAAGTTGTCGATCATATGCTGCCTGTCTCTTTGTTCAACTTTACCATGCATCAAGAGAATTTGTTCCCCTTCAGTCCAGTCACATTCTGCAATGAGCTGCTCCATGATCAGCTTCAGAGTGTCAATATATTGGCTATACACCAACACTTTCTCTTTCACGGTTCCACTGATGCGGATGAAGTCGATAAGGAACTTTGTTTTCACACCTTCCTCGTATTTAAGTCTAAGCCTCTTGAGAGTTCCTAATGTTGCTGGCCCAATAACCAAGTCTTCCTTCTTGGTCGGATTGCAGCACAAATACAGAGATGGGTGTACTGAAACAGCTGAAAGCTTGTGCTCAAATTCAAATGTGTTTTGAGAAGTGTCAATTCTGTCAAGAATTTTCTTCTGTTGAAAAGGCGGGTTCAACACGACAACACAGTCTCTTAGACCTGGAAGGCTTTCTTGAAGGATGGTTCCTTCATGGACATGCACAAAATGAGCAATCATAGCCTTAAGATCCACAATTCTGTTTTCCTCATTCACCCTTCCGTGTTCTCCTTCTTGGCTACACTTGCTAAGTTCATGTATCCTCGAAGAAATCGTATCTTTATCAGCTGGTCTTGCCAGGCATAAGACGTTAGAAAGTTCCTTGAAATTATTCTGGAACAGTGTCCCTGAAAGAAAGATACGCTTTTCTGTTCTGACTTCAGTAAGCACTTTCCAAATGAGACTACTCTGGTTTCTCGGGGTGTGGCCCTCGTCAAGGACCAGCAACCCCGGCAATTCTACCAACATCCTCCTAAACACTTGCATTCCTTCAGTGTTCTTATTTGCCGCGAGCTTCTCATACAGAGGGTAGCTAATTCCAAGAATGCTTTTCTGCTTCCACCACGAAACTAGCTTAACCATACGGATGGAATTATGATGCCTATTTCCCTCTAAACGTGAGACAGCTTCAGCATCCTCATACCCTGATAACTGCAGACTATTCATGTTATAAAATGGAATGTTTACGTTCCATTTCCTGACTTCGTCTTCCCAAGTACGCATTAGAGTTGCAGGAGCTATGACCATAGGATGGCTATTTGGAAACCGTTTTAAGTATGACTGAAGAAAAACGACGGTCAAACGTGTCTTACCAGTTCCAGCCTTATGCGAAATAATGCATCCGCCACTTCCCTTAACCCCTACGCTGTTCAACTCATTAATTTTTGTTGTCCCAGCTAAATTCTTCCAAATAAATTCAAACCCTTCTTGTTGGTGTGGGTACAAAGTATCTTTGATGCCAGGGACGTATTGCCAGACAGTTCCTTCTATATTATCCAAAGGGGCGACAAAACTGCTGGGATCTGAAGCATCAAACTCAAGCCTGTTAGGTAAAGGGTCACCCTTTCTATCACTACATTTCTTATTGTCATTAACACTAGGACGATACTTGTCCTGCACAATGCAGGAAAATGAACATGTTAAGAACTCAGATAAGAAAATCAACAAATAGTACAACTCAATCTAGGATTTCAGAGCGCTATAAAAATGTTACCATGGCTGGTGAGATGTCTTTGATCTCGACAGCCACATACGCACAGTGGACGCATTTCAAACCGATTTCATCATCCAGGACAAAGTCGTGTGTCCCTTTGCTACATAGCATATCTCCATTCTAATACATCAGAGAGCAAGTAATTTAATTTCATGGTGAATCAATGATACAAAAAAAAAAGGTGGAGATACGAACCAAAAAGCACGCAACAAGATTGTCAGGCATAGCCTGGGCAATATAGAAGAATTAGTAGTCTTACTTTATCAGGGGTAGATGAGTGCATTCCTTCCAATGTTAGAGCAACGTTCATATCTTCCCACAAGCTGTCTAATTCTTTCTCCTCTTCTGTTTTCTCGATAAGCACAGGCTCCTCGCAGCCAAATCTCAAGTTTAAAGGAGGTGAATCTTCTGTCGAGTAGTTTATTGTCTCTTCTCCATCACAGAGTTTTTCGCCACCATAAAAACTCTCACCATTCAAGTGGTTCTTCTCCCTCACCCTATGGAAACTCCTCCGTTCCCTTGGTTTCCCATGTTCATTTACCTTCTCACTTGAGCTCTCCCTAACTACAGGATCTTCTCTAGAATCAACCTCTGCTATTTTGTCCCAGGAGAAAATATCTTCCTTGAAAACGTCTTTGCTCTCCAACATAGATTTAGCTAGCAGGTTAATTACATCGAAGTTATGCTTCCTACGAAAAGTCCTCGACTTCTTATGATGGTATACTTTTTCACTTGGGTTCTTTTCGCATGTAGCATCGTCTCTGGTACCACCCTCTTCATCCTCAGAACAAACGAAATCACTATCAGAGCTCTCTACATCAGAAGAATCTGAACTTTCCCCCACGTAATCAGATGAGTCAGAATCATTAGCATCTTCATCCATATCACTCTCACCAGAATCTCTATCTTCGCCACTAACTTCCTCTCTTGAATCAGTCCCTAATTCCTCTAAAGGGTCTTCCTCATCATCAGAACTAGAACTTAGACTTACAACCTCATCAGACACATAAGTCTTCTCCTCACCCCTCAAATTAGCATCATCCAGAAGAATATCACAAACCTCAGAACCAGCATTGACATCCTCGACATGCTGATTCTCTCCCGCGATAGTTCCAAGGAAAACAACATCATCATCATCATCCGGAGATAAAGGGTTCTCTTTACCACTCACTTTAGCATCATCCTCATCAAAATCACAAACCCTAGGAGAAATCACCGAAGCAGAACCAACATTGTCATCATCCTCTACATGATCATTCTCTCTCTGAACAGTTCCAACGAAAACAACATCATCATCATCATCTATAGGGTTAAAATTAGAAGCTTTCTCTTCACATCCCAAATTACGATCATCAGCATCAAAATCACAAACCCTATCACCAAAATCAAACGATTTCGATTGTAAATTCCCAGAAGTAGAACCAACATTCTCATCATCTCGCTTACCTTCAGGATATTCAGTTCTAACAAATACAACATCGTCGTCATCATCCTTCCTCCGCCGTCGTTTCTTCTTCCTCGGAGAAGGTGAACAAGCATCACGCATGTTAACTCTCCTCTTCTCAGTCCTCGAATTTACACAACCCAGAGACTGATCTTCTTCTTCTCCAGAAATCCCCTTTGATTTATTGAGAATCGAGTTCAAGTAAGATTCAGTCCTCGAACGAGTTCTTCTAGCAACACAACTAGTCATATCCATGGCTGAAGAGAGAAATCGAAAACCCTAGAATAGTGGATTTGACGAAGAAGGAAGAAAGCTCATGTCCTCTCTCCTCTGTTGTCTCTGCAAATTTTTTTTTTTTTGCCTTTGGCGGTAACGATTCAACTTTCTCGAAACATTCAATAAAAAAGGTTTTTTTTTGTTTGTTTCTTTATTAGGGTAAATTGTAATATTTGAAAAGATGAGGGGCTAAGTGAAAATTAATAGATAAGTTTGCTTCATTTCTATTGGTGGGAATTGATTGACATGAGAGTTTCAAAGTTAAAGGTGGATGTTACTGGTTCTGTCAGTAGATAGAGGTATTTAATAGGGGTCAAAATATTAGTGGAAAAATGAAAAGCTTTTAGTATTTCAAATATATTTTACAAATTGGTTACTAATTTTTTTTGTTGTAATGGTGCTGGTAAGGACAAAAATTCTATTATTTGCTTAGGATTCTCTCCTTTATGTTTTGATGTGAGTATGTGACTAATATTTCTGCAAACGATTTAGTGTTGGGTTATTAGAGAAAGATATCTTCTGGAGAACGAAAATCTGGAGGTGAGATCATTGCTGATTTGAATTGTAAATTTTTTATGAAAATTTTGTGGTAATCAAATCTAATGGCGAAAATTCATAGACAGAGTCACTCACAGAGATATGCAATTTATACAACTTTTACGATTATATATTTTTTGCGGTTTAATCTATCAAAACATGTATTATAACTTAAATAGAAGATTATTATTATTTGTTTGTTTCAAAAATAAAAAGAGTTTGCGGAATAATTAGTAGAACATGTTAGAGTTAATATAAATATGATAGAGAATGAGTTAAATAGAATGTTAACTTTGACACTTCTAAATTTATAATTACAGTAATAAATTATACATACCAGAGGCTATATATAAAAATACTAAAAAAATAAATTATATCACTTTAATACTTATTTAAAATGTGTAACAATCTAAAAAAATGGTCTGGTAGTATATTACGAATTAAATTTTATTAGTTATATAAAAAAAAATATGATGAAGAGGCTCAATTCCTCAAAGCAATTTATGTGAGAGTTCAATTATTATTAGATTTCTAAAATTATATTTTTGAGATTGGATTTCTAAAGTTCTATTTTTGAGTTTGAACTTTCAACGAGTTATAAAATTGGAAATACAAAATCTTATGGAATCGAATTATCTAACCGGGTTTAGGTTCCACCGATCAGACTAATCGGATCAGCTCAAGTTCTAAAATATGTAAAAGCTCGTAACGAGAACTTTCAAATTTGGGGCAAAAAAACATGAACTTTCTAAATGTCATTTAAATCTCAAAGTTTGGTTTGACTTTATAATAAAATGGTTAAGTTTTGTTGACCGAGTCATTTTAGGCATGTCGTTAAATTTTTGTTAATTAAAAGATGACCGAGTTAACTTTTCATAATGTTTGGGTTTAGAACGATACCTTATATGTATTTAGAAAGATACCTCATAAGCTTTCTGATACCCTACGTTGTGATGGTTTTTCTCTTTAATGACATCATATATGTATATAAGATTTATTTATTTCCCAAACGAAAAATTAACTCTGTCGTCTTTTTATTAACGGAAATTTATCGATATGCCTATAATGATTCAATCAACGAAATTTACTATTTTATTATAAAGTCAAACCAAAATTTAAGATTTTATTAACATTTTGAAAATTCATGTTTTTATGTCCCAAATTTGAAAGTTTGCAAAAAAATTTTGACATTTTTCCCGATCTAAATTTACCATTTAAACAATAAAAAGTAAAAGGTCAAAATGTAACATTTTAGAAACACAAAGGACAAAATGATAAATATCATGCCAACGCGTTGATCGGTTTTTAGCTCTTTTCTTCCGATTTCGTTTTTTCTTTCTTCATCTCTAAGATTAAGCACACCTTGGCATCCATTTTCGTTTGAATCTCAACGTTTTTTGCTTGATTTTAGCTTCTGAGAGAGTCCAGATCCAAGGAATTGGAGGAAGAATAATGTCGGCAAGGCATGGGCAATCGTCGTATCGAGATCGGAGTGACGAATTCTTCAAAATTGTGGAGACTCTAAGGAGATCGATTGCTCCGGCTCCGGCGGCGAATAATGTGCCGTATGGTAATAATCGGAACGATGGTGCGAGAAGAGAGGATCTTATCAACAAATCCGAGTTCAACAAGAGAGCTTCTCATATTGGTTTAGCTATTAATCAAACGTCGCAGAAGCTATCGAAGCTTGCGAAACGTAAGTTGTTTTAGTGTTTAGCTCATTTGATTTGGTGAGATCTTGTGAATCTGGATTAGTTAACCTGTAATGGCTTTAGCTTAGGAATTAGAATGGTGCTTAGATCGAGAACCGATTTATTTAGTGGTGTGAATTTCTCAAGTGCTTATCTTAGTACTCGAGAATGTGTAATTGGTATGGAAGATGCTGTATTTTGTGCATAATTGTTAACTTTGTCGTTTTTGTTGCAAATCAGTTGCAAAGAGGACATCAGTGTTTGATGATCCTACTCAGGAGATACAAGAGCTGACGGTAGTCATCAAGCAAGAGATCTCTGCTCTAAATTCTGCTCTGGTCGACCTTCAATTGTTCCGCAGTTCTCAGAATGATGAAGGGAATAACTCTAGAGACAGGGACAAAAGTACTCACTCAGCAACTGTTGTTGACGATCTAAAGTATCGTTTGATGGATACTACCAAAGAGTTTAAGGATGTTCTTACCATGAGAACCGAGGTTTTTTCTTTGTTCCGTCGATTTCTTTTCGATAAAGCTTGAGTATGCAGTCGTGACTGAGCTATGATTTACTTGTCTGGTGTTGCAGAATATGAAGGTCCATGAAAGTAGAAGGCAACTCTTCTCTTCAAATGCTTCAAAAGAATCAACAAACCCATTCGTTCGCCAGCGTCCTTTGGCTGCTAAGGCTGCTGCTAGTGAATCTGTTCCTCTTCCATGGGCAAATGGGTCTTCTTCATCTTCATCTCAGTTAGTCCCATGGTAAAGTACTATTAACCGAATAACCACAGTTGCAAATACAGCATACTTCTTGAAATCTGGCTAAGAATTTGGTCTAATGGGAGTCCAGAAAGTTGTCATGGGTTTACTAGAATGTTTTCTGTACCATGTCAGTCGTTGCTGATTTAAGATCTGGCTTGTCAAGAACTCAAGACGTTTCATAATCTCTGCTTTTACAGGAAGCCGGGAGAGGGAGAATCTTCACCATTGTTGCAGCAGAGTCAACAACAACAGCAACAGCAACAGCAACAAATGGTCCCATTGCAAGACACATATATGCAGGGTCGAGCAGAAGCTCTACACACCGTTGAATCAACAATCCATGAGCTAAGCAGTATCTTCACACAACTAGCAACCATGGTTTCTCAACAAGGGGAAATTGCAATCAGGTTCGTCTTCCTCCTGAGGAAAAACATCAATATGTGTTATAATGTCCAATGATTCATAGAACATTTGTGGAAAGGAAGTATAATATAATGTTGCTGGTTTATACAGGATCGATCAAAACATGGAAGATACATTAGCAAATGTGGAAGGCGCACAGAGCCAACTGGCCAGGTATCTCAACAGTATATCATCAAACCGATGGCTAATGATGAAGATTTTCTTCGTACTCATTGCATTTCTCATGATTTTCCTCTTCTTCGTGGCATAAACATTGAGACTAAAAATTGATTTTAAAGAGTTTCAACATCTAGACATGGTTCTTTTGTCCTATCGTATCTTATTGACATGTAAAGACTTAAGAGAAAAAAGGGATCTTATGCTCTGTTCAGATTAATGGAGAGATATATAATGTCACTTTCATGTAAAATTGCTTTCAAGTTTTCCAAACAAATTTTTGTGATTCTGCTTCTCTTTTCATTACCACTGCCAACCATTAGGAATTGTTTCTTATTCCATTTGTACTTCATTTATTATGTAAAGACAAAAAAAATAATTTCATTACCGTGTTTATATATTTATTTGTTTGTAAGTTAATCAATCTACGACTTGAAAATTTGATAAATATATGGGATATGTTCAAAAGCTGCAACACAATAATCACCAATTCATGATCTAAGCAATATCTCTGTTGTTTGGTTCATACGTTTAGCTCTTCAAATTCAGGACTTAATGGCATAAAGAGCGCGTCCACTTCGGTTTCATCTACTTCGTCTAAGCTCGCTGGTTTCCATTTCGGATTCTGCAACAAAAAACACACTCATGAATAAGCTTATAGTAGGCACTACAGAGACGAAAGAGTGTGAAATGCAGTGAGTAGGAAGATAAAAATGACAGAGACATTCTTGATTTTATAAACTATGTTCATCTTTGACGTGTGATATATATATACTCAGCTTCATGTTTTTGACCCAACTCAAGAAATTAGAAAGCACACAAAAACCAATTGACAGAATGAACTAAATCATTAAACATTGAGTGGCAATGAACAAAAACCTGGTCCTTGTCAGTCAAGACTGCTCTAACACCTTCAGTGAAATCACTGCGCAATGCAGATCTTAGAGCAATGCGGTACTCAGTTATCATCACACCGTTAAGCTTCAAAATGGAAAGAATAGTAAGCATTACGAAGGAAAAACTCGTAATTTATCGGATACAAAGCGTTTGAACTCACTGTTGCCATGGCGTTGTTGGTTTTACCCTTGGCACAAGCAACTTTGGAGAAGTACTTGTGTGTTAGGTAAAGAGAAAAAGGTGCCCCTTTTTCAATGCCTTGGACTGCTTCATTAGCCCATTCTGCAACTGTACGCAAACATTGTGTCCAAATTTCTCAGACACAAGACAACGATTTCAATTTCATTAATGTAAACAGCAACTAACAGTAGTCTTTCTTAGAAATCAAGATTGGTAACATACAAGCACAAAGGGTTTGGTATTTCAATATAAAAGGCAGAAAAGAAGTTTCTTTGTCGAAACCTTAAGAGACTAATGCATATCATACCTGAAGCCTCACTGCTCTGCTGGAACTTTTTCAGCTCTTCTATTGTTTCCTTAACAGACTTACTTACACTAAAAGCTGATTCTATCTGAGGCAAAAGCATTTGGAGGTGGGACTCAGTTTCAGGATCACTGCTGTAATTTGATAAAGTTGCTTGGATGTGTTGTTGGGGATCCTTGGAACTGTATTACCAACACAAATTCTTTCTTAGAGACTAAACAAAGTAATACTAAAAGCTCCTATATTTGAAATATACACATGAAATATATCGAACAAAGTATTATACGAGGGCCTACAGGTCAGCTGACAAAATGGCTTCTCTGAGTGAACCTAGCTTTCCAGATGGTACATAATGTGTCCCAAGACCCACAAACAGTGCATCTGAAGGTGTGGAAATCCTTCTCCCAGTCATACCTAGGTAAGCACCTGCAGAATTTGAAGGTTGAAAAGTTGCTGGTGGATAATGATACTACAGCAAATTGTTATGCAAATTGTTGAGGGTCTCAGCTATATGAAACATACCAACAGATCCTTCGCCAGGGCTATGAGCTGCAATATATGAAAATCCAACATCTGGAAACAAGCCGATTCCATTTTCTGGCATTGCGAGGACCGTCCTCTGGAAATGGAGAACAAAACAGTGACAGAGGTAAGAAATGCATGATAAATGCCATCCACACAACAGTACATAACAAGGGTTTACTATGTGCACCTCTGTTATCACTCGGTAGCGTCCATGTCCAGAAAGACCAAGACCAAATCCCATTGTTATGCCATCCATTAAAGAGATATATGGTTTTCTGTATCCAGCAATCTTGCATATCAGGCTATACTCAGCTGTAAATACCTAAAAGGAAGCAAAGTTATGAAATTAGGACATCATAAACAAGAAACATACATTTTGAAGGGTAATCAAATGAACTAAAGCAATTGATGGTGAATAAAAATTGTAAGACACTGAAGGTGACTACTTCAAAGAAGGGCAGATCCAAGCAAAAAAAGAGAAAGCATGGAGTAAATCTCTAGAATCCTAGACTAAAGAGTGTTACCACACAGATTATTTTGATCAACAGAAATAAAGAATAGACCACCTAACATCATCAAACTAGAAGTTTCCTACTACTTCAAGTACATTCAGTAGAAGTAGTATTTCTCTATTTCTGTTTCAGTAATCATCATATCCTGACTTATGGGGGAAACAATTGCACAACCAGACCTCTATCATATCTGACAATTGATTTTTGGATGTAATCTGCTTCACATCACCGCCTGCAGATAAACTAAGACCATGGTTATAAAAATTTCTATCCAGTGTGAATTTGATAAAGAAAACTCCTTTGATGCAAGAAAGGGAAACCCAAAAAACCTCACATAGAACAAAACACAGAGTACAAAAATACCAAAGAGTTGCAAAATGACATTTTGTATGTTTAAAGAAAGAGATAAGCCTTGATACAGCCAATAACACACAATTCATATAAAAACCTTTTGCACAAGAGACGTATTTTTGTCCATTAGGATCTCTGCAACAACTCCTTTAATATCCATTCCTGCACCATTCATAAATGGTCACTCTAAAACCTTCCCATGGCATTAACCAAGACCAAATGTTTTCTATAAGATAAGATAAGATCAGATGCAACATACTTTCAACAAATTTATCCTACAATCTTAGAAACCAGAATCCACTATATAAGCACACTCAAGAAAAGTTTCTTTTACCTGCACAAAAGGCCCGAGATGTGCTTCCTTCGACGACAACACATTTGACTCCAGGATCATATTCCCATTCATCAAGCAAGCTTTTGTACTTCAAATCCATTTCTGTAAAAAAAAAATCTTCAATAATTGAACTTGGGTTGTGAAAAAGCTTAATTCTTTATGAAAACGGACCTAGATTCATGGCGTTGAGAGCTTTAGGTCGATCAAGAGTAATGAGAGCAACGCCATTTGGATAAACATTTCCTTTCACGAACTCGTCGCTTCCACTGGCCATTACTGAGAATTTCCGACGATGAGATACAGAGAGCTTTGAGAAGGGAATAAGAAAAGATGGAGAGGTTCTAGAGAAGAAGATGCGAGCAGAAGCCAGAGATAAACTCTTGATCATCACTGTGATTCCTAATTCCACGTTTGTCGGAGAAACCAAACATCTGTGACTTTGTTTTCTTCCAACCACCAAAAGTACTCTGTGTCAGTTTAAGGGTCCACTAATCTGGAGATATGTCGTTCGGCTCAATACAAAAAGCCCAATAGTGACCAATAACAGAGTTTTGTTTAAGGGTAAATTGCAGGCCACATCCGTTGACCATGTTTTATTTCCATGGATTGTCAAAGTCAAATGTGGTTTTCACCATTTGTCTTTTCGCCTGCAAAATAACGCTTCTGCCCTTGCGCTTCTCTCTTAGCAACTGTTGAAATGTACGGTTTAGTTTAGCAGGTTTAGTTACGTACACTGTTCCGGTTCAGTTGAAGATTTTTTGTTCACGTTGACGCGATTCGGTTCCGTTACAAGTGAGATTATTCCGAAGTGACATCAACATTTAATGCCCCCAAAAAGTTTAGATGTGACTATTGTCACAATTAATGCAAAATCATCATTACATCAAATAATATTAAAAAAATTATTAATAATAATAAAAAAAAAATTTGTTGAGATAAAGAAGATGAACCCAGGAACAAAGAATTATTGCGAACGTACATTGCTGCTGAAGAAGTGTTGATCTTGTTTTTGTACCAAGTTTGGAGCATTGCTCGTGTAAGTAATGAAGTTCTTTTAAGAAGTTTTTTTTATGTCATATTAGGATCTTGATTGTGTTCGAACTCCATTTTTTTATCAGAATATTTGCAAAATCTATATTTGTTTGTTTAAAATAGTCAAATGATAATTGGTATTTAGGTTTATAAATGTGTAGTATCGACATTCCATTTGTTTTTTATATGTATAGTATTTTTCAGTTGCATTTAATGTGTGTCTCCTGAATTTATGATGCAGGTGGGTTACGGATATTCCCGTATTTACCATGGTCGGTGAGTGGAAATGCAAAGAAGGAGAATGGAAATTTGAACCTGAGGAAGGCATCTTTGGTCGTTGTGTACGCGTTCAGGAAACCATGACGTACACGGACTTTGTCCGTACACTCCGAGAGGCTTTCAGTTTGAAGTCCACCGAGATCAATCCCATAATTAGCTACTGGATGCCGGGTGAAATGTCAGTGCTGATAGATACTAAACGCCCTCCTGTATACATTGACAGTCAGATGGGTCTCGAGACGTTTTTTTTGGTTCGTGGTGGGTATCTTTCTCTCAACTTGTTCGTCTCTTTCAATAATACAGTGAAGGCGTTCGGGAATACTGTCTCTAGGTCTCATGGTGAAGTTTCTGAAAGTGACCGTGTGTTTGACAGTGCTACAAATGTTGATGAAAATAATGAGGATGCAGAGGAGCAAGCCGATGTTGAAGACGATACAACAGAAGAGGATGAATTGGAGGAGGGCAACGAAGATGATGATGGGTGTGATGATTATCTTGGTGTGGATGGATCTATTGGGGGAAGTACCCTGTATCCTACCACAGACGGTAGTGAAGGTATTGGCGAAGAATACGATTACAACAAGAGGAACGATGTAATAGTAGAAGAATATGTACAAGGAAATCTTGAGGAAGACGTCAGTCTCACTCAACAGACTGCTCAACATCCAGGGAAATTCAGTCGTTTATTGGAAACGTGTACGTACACGGGTGTTAGTGTACCTGGCGGAGATACAGGGGAATTCAGTCGTCTCTTGGAAACGTGTACGTACACTGGTCTTAGTGTACCTGGCGAAGAAACAATCTCTCCATTGGGTTACGGTACACGCTGCGAAGGGCAAAGGGATTCCAATCTTATTTGTATAGACGAAGTCACCGGGGATGAAGTGATCGAAGGTATTGGAGCTTCCTCAACTGGGACACAAAATGATAATGGGGTAGTTACCGCAGCTGAGGCCTACCAAGTGTATAATGAATTTCCTAAGTTACATGGTGGCGAGTTGGCGAATCTCGGTAACGATGCTGCTCCTGTGTTCGATGACTTACTCAATTTTCGAGCTGATGAGACACAGGTTGAAATCAGCACCACAGGCGAAACTTTGTTTGTTGGAAGTGTTTTTAAGAATAGAAAAGTCCTGCAACAAACAATGTCTCTTCAAGCGATAAAGCAATGCTTTTGCTTCAAGCAACCTAAGTCATGTCCTAAAACATTGAAGATGGTGTGCGTTGATGAGACTTGTCAATGGCAATTGACTGCTCGCGTCGTGAAGGATTCAGAAAGTTTCAAAATCACTTCGTATGCTACGACACATACGTGTAACATCGACTCTCGGAAGAACTACAATAAACATGCTAATTATAAGCTCCTCGGAGAAGTTGTGAGGAGCAGATACAGTTCTACGCAGGGTGAGCCGCGAGCTGTCGACTTACCACAGCTGCTCCTAAATGATCTGAATGTGCGTATTTTGTATTCTACCGCTTGGAGAGCAAAAGAGGTTGCAGTGGAAAATGTACGGGGGGATGAGATAGCAAATTACAGGTTTTTGCCGACCTATCTGTATCTTCTCCAATTAGCTAATCCGGGTACAATAACACACCTACACTATACACCAGAAGATGATGGTAAGCAGCGCTTCAAGTATGTCTTTGTCTCTCTTGGCGCTTCTATCAAAGGTCTGATATATATGAGGAAGGTAGTTGTGGTAGATGGAACGCAGCTAGTCGGACCTTACAAAGGATGTCTCCTTATTGCATGTGCCCAAGATGGGAACTTCCAAATATTCCCAATAGCTTTTGGTGTTGTTGATGGTGAGACCGATGCTTCTTGGGCATGGTTTTTTGAAAAGTTAGCTGAGATTGTTCCAGACAGTGACGATTTAATGATTGTCTCGGACAGACATTCATCTATATACAAAGGCCTAAGTGTTGTTTACCCGAGAGCGCATCATGGAGCATGTGCTGTTCACCTTGAGCGAAACCTCTCCACCTATTATGGTAAGTTTGGTGTGTCTGCTTTATTTTTCAGCGCTGCCAAAGCTTATAGGGTCAGGGATTTCGAGAAATATTTTGAACTGTTAAGGGAAAAGAGTGCTAAATGCGCAAAATACCTAGAGGACATAGGATTTGAGCATTGGACAAGAGCTCACTGTAGAGGAGAACGCTACAATATCATGTCTAGCAACAACTCTGAGTCCATGAATCATGTGTTAACAAAAGTAAAAACTTATCCGATTGTTTACATGATCGAGTTCATTCGGGATGTCCTAATGCGATGGTTCGCATCGAGGAGGAAGAAAGTTGCTAGGTGCAAATCTTCTGTGACACCTGAGGTTGATGAGAGATTTCTACAAGAGTTGCCTGCGTCAGGTAAATACGCTGTGAAGATGTCTGGACCGTGGAGCTATCAAGTGACAAGTAAATCCGGGGAGCATTTTCATGTCGTTCTGGACCAGTGTACGTGTACGTGTCTTAGGTACACCAAGTTATGAATCCCATGTGAACACGCTCTAGCAGCTGCAATCGAGCATGGAATTGATCCGAAGTCTTGTGTCGGATGGTGGTATGGCCTTCAAACGTTTTCTGATTCTTTCCAAGAACCAATTCTACCTATCGCGGATCCGAAAGATGTTGTCATCCCACAACATATAGTGGATTTGATACTCATTCCTCCATACAGTAGACGCCCACCAGGAAGACCACTGTCCAAAAGGATCCCATCTAGAGGTGAAAACCGGGTATGTACTAACATCGTTCATTCATCTACTTGTATTTTGAGTATTACCATGCGGAGATTTGTAACTTCCTGTCTTTGTCACTTCAGAAAAGCAGGTCATAACAAGAAGACGTGCAAAAATCCAATCTAGTTCCGGTGACAAGTTTCTGAGCCGGCCAATATAGTGTACGCTTCTGTGTTTTCTCGGTGTACGTAAGTTTATATATAATCCACCTGTAACTATGTACGTTGTGTACGTACGTTTAAACTCTACGTTCGTATAACTATGAACGTTTTTGTCTGTGTACGTGTTAAAGTTCATGTAATAAGGGTACACAGAGGTGGTTGCTCAATATTTTGAGTAATTTGAAATAAGTTTTTTGAAAATCTAACTTATTCCCCCTCTTAAATGAACGGAGTTGGAGACATGGTTGGGTATATTGTGGTTGTGTTGGTATTTAATGGAAAGGACGTAACTGTTGCTGTTTATTGTCAAATCAACGTTATGATTACCCTATATGACGGTTACCAGGCTATTACCAAAAATTTGAATCAAGTGTAGTTGTAGCCGCATTAATAACTGTAGCCGTTCCAGATTTCCTCTATTTAAGTCTCCTCCCTTCCTTAATTTTATCCACAATCTTCATTCTAAACCCATTTCTTGTGCCGGCAGTTATATCATTCACAAAAAAAAATTTAGTCTTTCGAATCGCTTGTTCTTGCTATCCGTGAGATGGAGGGGTTTCATACGGTCTCAGAATTGTGTCCTCTGATCACTGGGTGGCGAATTTATGTCTTTGTCGTGAGGGTCTTCAAGAAGGTTATATCGCCCAACGTCTTCGAACTCGGCCTTATCCTGGCAGATTACGAGGTTATTTCCGTTAAATCATTATGTGTTTTTCTCGTTCATTCGCTTAACTTATATATTAAACTCTCTACTATCATGTTCTGTATGTAAAGAATAACCGTATTGAGGCCACCGTTGATCGTCGCCTTGCTCCGTTTTACGAAGACCGATTCGTTGAAAATGAGTGGAAGACGATCACCTCTTTCTTGGTCTGTAAGTCAACTGACTTAGTCAGAGCAACAAAGCATGAATACGGCATACTGTTTATGGATCAGATCGTCGTCGTTCATGCCCCACCGAGATCACCACCAGTTCCAGATTTCGATTTCACTCCCTTCGACTACATTTTGGATAAATCTGCTTACAAGAACGTTTTAGTCGGTGAGGAGGAATAACTCTGACGCTTCATTTATTACATTTTTGAAAATGTTTGTTTATTATCTTTGTTTCTCCATCATCTAGATGTCATTGGAGCGTTGGTTGATGTTGGCGCATTGACTACAGACTATTACGGTCTCAAACTGAGTTTCAAGTTAAAAGATAGATAGTAAGTGTTCTTTTCATTTGTTTTATTTACAATGTCACTCTAAACGCTAACAGTCCTTATTTCTAACGTAGCAATGAAGTCTTGGAGTGCGAAGCCCGCAATCAACATGCGGAGTACTTGGATGGTTACTTTTAGAGTTTGGGTAAAGGAAATTTTGTTGTCGCACTCAGCTTTTGGCGTCTAACCGAACTGTCTAACCCGAAGCTTGAGAGCCATGGTGCTATTTCAAAGGTGGTTGCCAATCCGGACAGAGCAGAAGTTGCGGATATCTCGATGGTGGTTTTTTAGCTAGAGGGAATGAACCATTATTCTCCGTTTTAATATAATATAAGACTACAGTTCAATTAAGTTTTCTTTCCCAGTTGTTGTTGTTGTTTCCATAAGAACCAAACTACATTTCAGTCGTTGTTGTTTCTTGTTTCCGTTTAAATTTTAATCTAATTTATTGTTTTATGTACGTGCCTTGTTTTATTGTTCAAATCCTCTCGCAATGTACGTATAGTTTCTGGTGTACGCTATCGTGTACGTATATTAGTTTTGGTGCCTTCAACATCAAAAACTGTTAGATTTATACTTATGTTGTGTACGCAATTTCCCAATGTACGATAAACGAAGTTTAATATACTATATAGTGTACGTACACGAAGACATCTAGTAATACTTAAAGTGGTAATTCATTCAAAAGCCAGAAACATAAAAAAGGACAGGCAGTTTATATAAAGGGAAATTCATAAGATAAGATAAATAAACTGGAACGATTCAAAAAACATAATTTTTTAAACGAAGCATACACATGTGTTGCAAAATATGTGTGCATCCGTCATACCAAAAGACTCGAGAGTAGAGCCGAGTAGAGTAGCTTAGACCTTAGCAGCTTTGCTTCTAGTAGAATATAGCCATCTCCCTGGCGTACCAGTAGAAAAAACAAACCCTGCAGCCATGATGGAACGTGCATTACCCTACGCAACTCGGCGGGTGGACAAACCTCCAAGACCTTTCCCAGCGGCGAGCATTTTCAGTGTGAAGCTGGCTGATGTGATACATCACCATCTCTGCAACCGCGTGGCCAGCTTCAAGGGTGGGTGTCATTTCCCAGAACTTTTCGCTGATAGGGAGGAAATCCAAGTGATTACCGGTACACGTAAGGAACAAACCGGTTGCGAAGCAAGCAAAGGGATCAGATAAAGCGACGGTTGTCATGACTGAAAGGCCCTGAGCTACTGTCACGAAGTTGCTCGCTTGGCGAACACCTTCAAGGTAAACCGCCGGGATGGATCCACGTTCTACAAGCACCTCGAAGTATGGCCAGAAGGGAGACCCCGGTTGGAGTAACGACGGCCACGTCATGAATTCATCGATTGCAAGGGTGTTGATGTCAGAACTGTAGACTAAGTTCCTTAGCGTCTCTATGGGAGTCTGGCTGACGGGGAGGTAGTTGACAAGTATGCTTATGGGGTTTGGCAATTGGATTCCTAGGTACAACTCGGTTGGAGGGGTTAGCGGAGGTAGGAAAGGCATTGTTTTTCAAACGAGGAGGTCTAGACGGATTTGTGTATTCAACTAAGTGTGTTTGTCATGAGTTTTAAAGAGGAGAATAACCATCAATGTAAGTGGGTGGGTGACGTGGATGTATATTTAGTGCATCATATTAGTAACTTTTAATTTAAACAAATTCCTGTGTACCTCTCATAATCGCGCCGTGTACGTCTACAAAATACTCATTACGTTCTCTGACAGAAGGTTGAGTTGACGTCTGTTTGTATGGCATATAAGTGGAACAATATGGCTTCATGTATAGTGCTATATTAGGGGTCAACGCATTTACTAACAATCTTTTCAAATAAACATTAACTTACTTATTTTATCTGCCAAATCAATTGAGTACATTGCTCGGTAACCGTGTACGTCTAATAGAGATATTAATGAGAGTGTGATGGAGGTCACTTCTAGAGTGTATTTGACAGCGAGTAATTAATTTGGAGCGAAATCTTCTATATATGGGTTATACGACGTCAAACAAATTTCCTTTTGTCTTCATTTACAAATATCGTCGCTCACTATGTAATCTTTATAGTTGGAATTAAACTATGCCACGTGTACATTATCATATATCGTGTACGTAGATATTTTATTATTTTATTATTTTAATGATGTCTCATATTAGAGTACTTTGAGCTAGTATGTTTCAATCAATTACAAAGTGGTAATTTAATTAAAAACAAACTTCCATTACTGATAATCAACGTAAAAAGCTCACATATTGTTGCATGGAAAACTTATAAATATGACAGGATCGTGGCGAATGTGAGCTCTACAGGATCTGGCTAATCCGTTTAGCACACAACCAGATGTAACATTGGTTGCAAAGATTATTGAAGAGTCTCGATCTAATGTAACACACCTCCGCGCATTCAGGAGTGCTTACGTCAACACATTCCGGGAACGAAAAACTGTTAGCGTATGTGTATTTTAAAGTATTACCATATTTCTTTATATCTTTTAGCACCTCCTCACAAATGTCACGTGCGTCCTCCGATTCCAAAGCATAATGGTTGCTTCCGAAGAGCCGAAGGTAGACACCACCCATGTGAGCATTACCAGCACATATGTAAAGAATTGCGCATGCAAGGGTTGCAGCGGCGTTCCTTGGGGCGATTCGCTCTAAGTGTAGGATAGCTCCCTGGATGTCAGACTCATGTGTAACGAGACGCAGTCCTTCATGGTAAATAGCCGTGGGGTTACCAGCTTGTAAGCACCGTTGAAAGAAGGATCTATAGCGATCTTCGGAGTTGATGTCATTTGGATCGTGGCCTGCCGCGTAGAAGTCATCGGGATCGTCGCACATGCTGAAAATGTTTGCATTTTTGAGGACATCCGGACGGTAGACAATGTCTCTTCCACGAGGACCGGATTTTAACATAGGTCCGAGGTACCACCAACATTTGTCAGCCATTTTCTTGGCTATCTTCGCAAGCAAATCGTCAGGAATATTTGGGTTTGTCATATTTAGGAGTAAGGTGTTTCGAGAAAATGAAATTTGAACACTTAAATAAGCATCATTGAAGATATGGTTGGGTAAGTTATGGTTGTATTTATTGCAAAGGTATTAAGTGATTATGTGTATTCATATTGTCAAATCAAAGTAATAGTATTCCATATATAATTTGTTATCGTTGTTATGAGCAACCTCTTTTTAATAACAGCTTAAAACTAGACGTGTACGTTTTACTGACGGTCTTAGTGTACGTCCACATTTACATTTCTACATTTACTCAACAAACAGTGTACGTTGTAGTGTATGTTTTAGTGAACGTCCACATTTACATTTCTACATTTGCCCAACAAACAGTGTACGTTGTAGTGTACGTTTAAGTGTACGTCCACATTTACATTTCTACATTTGCCCAACAAACAGTGTACGTTGTAGTGTACGTTTTAGTGTACGTCCATATTTACATTTCTACATTTACTCAACAGACAGTGTACGCTGTAGTGTACTATTAGTGTACGTCCATTCATAAATATCACCATTTATGAGACAAACCAAAGACCTCATATGTTTGCATGTGTTATTTTTTAGTGTACGTTAGAGTTGATATCTCATGCTAGTGAACGTCCATATCTAGTTTTCCGAGACAAAGAAAAAACCTCTAAGTATTATTTGGTAGATGCACGTGTACGGAGTTGTGGACGCTTAGATTTTAATATCCAAATTTACATTTACTGCAGTGTCTAAATATCATATGTGAATTTGGCGGAAAAATATTCAACTTGAGAAACATAACACACCTTGCAAATTTCTTAAGCAATAATATAATTTCAACATAAACATAAACAATATAGTAGAAGGCTTATCATAATTTGAAACATAACATAGCGGATAACATAAACAAACATATAAAGTAGAATGGAATAACTATAGCATTTGACTAACACGCCTGGCACACGACCAGAGGTAACAGCGGTTGCAAACGTTTTGGAAAGCTCCTGATACCATGTAACAATATAAGGCGCAAGGAGGCATACTAATTCCATGGCTGGTAGGATAAGAGAACGTAGGACCATATGTATTGCTGTATGGAGGGTCAAACTTCTTTATTTCCTCGATGAACTCATCACCCAAAACTCGAGTGGCAACCGAGTCCAATGGATAATGGTTGCGGGTGAAGAGCTGTAGAAACAAGCCGCCCATATAATCATACCCAGCACATATGAATACAATGGCGCATGCAAGTGTTGCATTTGCTCGTACTGGAGCATGACGCTGTAAGAGCCTGATGGCTCCATTGATGTTTCGTTCATGCGTTAGAACACGAATACCTTCGTAATACACGGCCGTGGGATTATTAGCTGCAAAACACCTTAAGAAAAATGTTCGATGTCGGCCTTCATCAGCGGATCCGGAGGGATTGTGGCCCCTCCAGCTTGGAAGTCATCGGGCGAGTCACACAAGGTGAGAATATTGGCATCTTTGAGGACATCCGGACGGTAGACAATGTCTCTTCCACGAGTGCCGGCTCGTACCAATGGACCAAGGTCGGACCAGCATTGGTCAGCCAGGTTCTTAGCTATCTTCGAGAGTAAATCGTCGGGAAGAGTCGGGTTAACCATGTTTGAAATGAGATAGTCAGAGGTCGTCAGTAATTTCTTCACTTTAATAACCACTACTGTGAATTTGGTTGGGGCAATTACGGTTGAAATGAATGTCATACTTGTGTTGGTAAGCGTTGGCTGTCAAATCAATTTATCACTTGAGTTATGTTATAAAGTTAATATGCAGTGTACGAGACATATAGATATGTACGTACACATTTACATTATGTAATTATAAGTGAACGATGTGTACGACAATATGATAGAGGACAATAAATTAACTTCTGACAATCTCCAAATTAAATGTAGTTGCAATCATATATATAAGTCAGGTTTGTTCATAATAATTGGTTGCAAAGAACCAGAATATTGTTCTTGGACGATTAAACCAAGTGCACAGTACCGGCCTCCCGCTTGCCGTGCTCGTAGATGTCAACAGAGTATTTCTGACGGTAGAAGACCATATCTGCTTCTCGAATGGTTGTCAGATCCGAAAAAGGGTGTCCAAACGCAAGCAACTCCAGGAACTTCATCGTGTATGGCCCGCAATCTCTTGTAGTTGGGTTTTGAGCAACGGTAGGACAACGCACATACTCAAAAGGTTCAACTGAGTACGGAGAAATCAATACATCCTGGCACATCGCTCTGACTAAGTACGGCATCATTTCGCAAATAGGAGTCATTCTCGCCTTCACAGCCGACTCCCACGTGTGCGATATTAAAGCGTCATACACAGTTATTAGCCGTTCATTAAGGTTGATTCCCAAAACAACCCAATGTTCACTCTTCCAGTTCATCGGAGCATACACAACATCGACATCCTTCATCCACTTTATATTGGGTTCACGGTTTATGTGAACTCCATTAGCAATGTCGGATAGTAATTTACCCCATTTGAACCCGTTCTTATTAATACACTTCTTGAAGTCGCCCACCCGCTTGGTAAGAAGATGCGTCAGCATCATGTCCAATACAATACATCTGTTTGCTATCATCTGTTCCCCGTTCTTGTGCCACATCAACATTGCCATCATTTCTAAATGCTGAAATGTTCAAAAAATATATCAGTGTACGTACACTTCCACGAAAAATTTAATCATCTATGTACAATTTATAACAAGGAATGTACGTATATAAATGCAACGTACCGTACTTTCGACCCATTCACCAGGTGTTAGAAGGTTCGCAAAAAAGTCGTTGGGCACTTTTCGAAACCCGAAAAGAGTGTGAATCCTGTAAAATCCAGAAAAATATTTGATAACAACCTTAAAAATGATGATTGAGATATTAAATAATCCATTTTACTATAATGTACTTACACAGAGGGTCCTTTAATGATATTGCTGAATTCCTCTACTTTTGAAGGGTCAACCACGTCCAGGGGGTTGTATGAGACATTTCCAGCCCTGATAACAACCTCTATCTGTTGAGCTGGTACATCGGGCACCAATACTGTTTTTGCCTTAAAACCATGAGGATGGGCATCATCCTGTTCATAGACAAGTTGTTTCTTCACTTTCTTTGGGGACGATTTTTTTTCTTCTTTTGCTTCGACAGCAGCAGCATTGTCTGATTCATCCTGTTAACAAATATGATTGTCAACAACAGTTTCATACGTTTTTCTATGTTTAAAATAGGTACATACATTATTTTTAGGAATATCGGTCTTGTCTGCTTCATCTGACCCTGGGTTAGGATCCTCAGTTTCTACAGACCCCTCGACAATACACGGCTCTTCCATGACTACCTGTGCAAGTTAACGTACACAAGTATATATAATGTACACATATAATCCTATGTATGCTATTCCGAAAATAAGAATTGAAACACACAAATTGTTACCTCCAAATCAGTGGCTGCAGCTAAATCACAAACGGCTTTGGTATCCAACTCCCATATGACCTGCATAATATAAATTTTATACATTTGAACAGTAAATAGTACATTTTATTTGTTGCAAGAGTTAGCTTACATTGTTAACTACTTGAAATGGTGACGGGGGATCACTGTGGGTCTTCTATGGTATTTCAACTTCCATCACTGTCACTAATTTGGATTCTCCTGCCGCCTCAACCTGTAGAATTTAGCATCGGAAAGAAACTTTTTAGTAATGTATGAAACAATATATATGTACACAGAACATAGTGACAAAAATGTACGTACACTTGTGGCAGGTACGTGAGCTGTGTCTCCATCAGAAGGCTCATAAGTTTCTTCTGACTCGCTGCCATTAGCTTCAGTCGATGCACTGGCATCTCTTGCTTCTTCCTGAAACAAAAATAATTTGCAAAGTCTTATGGGCGTACACATATGGAAAAAGAACAAGTGTCTACCATCTCTATGTCAGCATCAGCTATTTCATCGGCCCCTGTATGGGTACCAACTAAGCCAGGTTCAGCAACATCCTTTGGTCCATTATCCTGAAACATAGGCTACCATAGAGTTAAGCGTTAGATAAGTGAAGAAATTAATGTAATAGTTATGCATATAGTCATGGAAATCTGTATATAACGGTTACCAGAAGATCTACCTCTGAAACTCTTGCAGACACATTAGATGGAACTTCTTCCATCTCGGTGTCAACAGTAGCTTCTTCCACAGGCCTCTCTTCCTGTGTTACAAAGACAGTCCCAGACATTGAACCTAAGCAGACAGTCTTACCAACAACAATATTTCCTCTATCCTGAAACATAGTTTAACTAACTTCTTAAGCGAATATGTACGTACACCATTTAAACAGATTGTTAAGAGTATTAGTAGACGACATACCAGATGGGATTGTGTGGATCCAGCATAAGGAACTATTAAAAATCCAGTGTCTAATATCTCTTCTTCAGCGGCAGAAGAATTCAATCCATCATTTGCAGTAAAATCACTTTCATTATTAGCGCCATCCTGTATCGAACCAGACAGTACAGTTATACATATGGATTATAAAATATTTAGCAATGTACGTACATGACTTACATGTTCATCAATGAATCCTTGCATATCTTCCTTATTGGAATCAGGTTCCTCAATAGTGTCAACAGCAAAAGAAACATTTTTCTTCGGCTTTGAAGGTTTTCTTCTTCCGCAGTGGTATGTACTCCAGGGACATCCAAATCTTCCTCTTTGGAATTACAGCCAACAGAAAGTGCAGGAGTGTCCACATCATGAGAAACACGAGTCAACCTTGAAGACTTTCTCGTTCCAGTGCTTCCTTTTGTAGACATCCTTCTCGATGGCTTCTTCGCAGTAACCGGTGCCTTATCCATAGAAATAGGTGGTTCCCGCGAATCATGGGAAGGTATGGTTTGTTCTGGCCTTTTGCCTTTTGGATCAAGGGCAGCACGTATCTGGTCACGGACAAAGTCTTTCATATCTTCATGCATTGGATACATTTGGTCTTCCAGCTCCTTCAAAGACCTCCTCATTTCAACAATAAACCTCTCAGGCACAGGCTCTCCAAAACAATCCTCAGCAGTCTCTTCTTTATCACAGTCCATTTCAGATTTCTGTTTTTTCATAACAGGTTCTTTAGGGCTCGGGCCCGGTGCATTTCGTTTCCTCTTAACATCTACAATAGACCAGTTGCTGCTATTAATTGGTTTTCTTCTAGGTGCAATACCAAAAAAATTTGTAAAAAAAACATTTATACTTATACTTACATGTCTCTTCTAGTTGTGGTGGGCGCGACTGCTTTGGTACTCTAGCATAGCCTCCAACCCATTCATCCTCCTGCCACTGGTGCCCATCTATCAACAGTGCCTCAATGTAATCAACCCTTGGATCATCAACTTCATCATCCCATGAAAGAGATGGAGGACAAACATTATCACCTGGTTTCACAATATAGTTGACCTCAACCTACACAAATAAGTATGTTAACCATAGATAATGTACATTTACTTATTATGTACGTACATACACAATTTAACACACCTCATCAGCAGCCTCACACTCCAAAATGCGAGATGTCCGGATTGCTCGCAGAGAGGCAAGACGATGGATAGACCTCTCAGCAAATGTCCTGTTAGGTACATCATCAGGTCCTAGCTTAGCAATTGATGGGATTGTTTCGAAAGCTAAAAGCTGGAGAGCTAATGGGAAACCATGGAGTGCATAAGACCCTACAAGTATACCCCTTATTAGTTTCTGAGCATCGTAAGGAGTTTGGAAATTTGCTATCCTCCCCAAAGTACGGGTAAAGGACACCCTTCCCCATGGGTATTTGCAGAAAAACTCCAGGTTCTTAGTAGTCTCGACAGTCTTCGAAGTAGGCCTGTTGGGGTTACTGTGGGCCGCTACCACACCGTCAACCAAAATAATAAGAGATAGTGCCAGTTGCTTCCACCCCTCCATGCTTTCCTCCTCCTGCAGCCAGCTCACCAAATCAGCAATTGTTGGAACCGTGTCCCCAAACCTCTCATGAAACAGAGTCTTCCAAACACTCTCACACTCAGGTTTCACACTGATAACATCATCAACGTCTTTCTTCTTGGGATACTTCCCACATTCCAGCCCAGTTAAGATACTAAATTCTCTTAATCTAAATCTGATTGGATGACCGCCGAATACAATCCACATCTCATTCACCTTCTTTGTCACTAACTGACGGCATATTAGTCCAAGGACAAGCTTAGCATTGAAAGATGCCTTGTTTTTGGGTATTTTAAAAAGTTTCCCAAATGGAGAATCGAGAAGAAACTGCATCTCTGGTTTCCCCTTTAGTACTTTTGCTATGTGAGAAATGTACTCCGGTTTAGAGTACGCGTTCATCTTCGTCTCGGAAGGGTACCGGTCTAGAGCAAAGAGTCTTGGTGGTAACTCTTCAACTGTAAGATCTTCAGTCGGAGCAACACTTGGACTACCTGCAATTAAAAGTCATATACTGTTGAGCAAACAGAAGTAGTGTACGTACACAGACATTTTCTAGATTATAACTCAAAATCATATTTTTGGCGGAAACAGAGATTTCCAATTCTACTTCTCAATTTTTCATCCTAAAGATATGCTAAATTCCGACAAATTCTAACACTTTAATCAAACAAGCTTTACAATTCTGATACACCCAAAGACAACAAACGGTAAATTAGAGATTCTAACCCAGTTCCTCCGTTGCCTTTGTCGCAGAGCGTTTTCTCCGCGGGGAAACTCTTAATACACGCTTCTCCTTCCCTGGACCATGCTGCTTCCTCGGGACTTCGTCGTTAACTTTATTCCCAGCCATAGCTAAAGATGCTATTTCGCCGGAGGTTCAAATTTCGCCGGAAAAAACAGTAACTTTCTCTTGGCTTCGCCGGGAAAAACAGTAACTTTCTCTTGGTTTCGCCGGGAAAAACAGTAACTTTCTCTTGGCTTCGCCGGGAAAAACAGTAACTTTCTCTTGGCTTCGCCGGGAAAAACAGTAAGTTTCACTTCATCGGATGTGGGAGTTCAGTGGCACAATTCAACTACCCAACAATTCGAAGTTATGTCGAATTTTGAAGCAATGGATACTGAATTTCGTTTCGCTTTCTGATTCTCTCTCAATCTCTCCGTTATTCTCTTTTTCGTTTTCTCGGTTTCTTCGTTTCAGTTTTTTTTTTTTTTGTCTTTTTCAAAACTGAACCGCATCAACTAAACCGAAACCAACTGCTGTAGGGTTTGGTTTACGCCGTCAACTTAACCGATACGAACTGCTGCACGGTTTGGTTTGTGCCATTATTAAGTTTTCCCAAGGTAATTTGGTCCGAAATTGAATGAAAAGACAAAACGTGAAAACCAGTTCTCACTTTGACAAACGGTGAGAGCAAATCTTTTTTCGTCCACTTTTGTGAAAATTTCTTTTTGTTTAATTGATGATTGAAAAGAAAACGGCACAAACCAAACCTCAATCTTTGTTTTTTCCTCAATGTGAGTATTATTATTAGCATCACATCTTCTATGGAAAGATACCAAAGAATGAAAAAAAATATATATACAAAATCATATAAGTGTATCATATATAGATCGTAGTTCAATAGAGTTAAAACATTTCCTCAAATCTTTACAGTTAAAAAGAAGAATTCAAAAAAAAAAAAACATGTAATTTCTTGCATCTTTAACCATAACCTTGACCGGGTCTTTTAATATTGCCGGTCGCCTTTCCCTGTGTGGTCTGACCGTCAGTGCTCGACCAGGACGGGTACAAATCATATTCACTAATTGGGTTACTATATAAATCTTGAGTCTCAAGTCCCACTTTCCTAAACTTGTTCATGCCTTCATTGTCTTGGCTCGAGTCATAATCTGTGCTTCCTCCAGATGAGCCATACACATTGCTGTGTCCCGGTGTGATTCCTTGGTTTAGATCTGATGGTGATATGTTTCCTTCTAGCACACGTGCAACCTGCTCGTTATTTTTACACCAATCACTCATTCGATTAGCATTAGTAACATTTTAAAATGACTACTATTTAGCAAATTGAAAAAAGGTGTAGCTAAGAAAACATGTTTGTCCCATTGCTAGGGCTGATCAAATAAGCAAAATATAAGGCTAGGCATACATACCAAACCAACTGAGATCGAACACGGTATTAACCGAAACCAATTCGGAGCGGCAACCAAAACGACCCAAATATAAATCAATCTTTGTAAGTTATATTGTTCCGAAGCCAAAAACTAAACTGAACTGACAAATGAAAATATCTTGGTTCTAGGTTTCTAACTCCGTATACAGTTTGAAAACCGGAAAGCGTAAATGCCTTTAGAGAAAAGAAAAGAATGATTAATTTACCTGATCCATGCGAGGTCTACGTGGAGCTGTGGACCGAACACAAGCTGCGGCACAAGCAACCATGCGAGCCATCTCTTCTTTGTCATACTCATTATTCAGTTTTTTATCAACCACAACCTCAAAGTTTCCTAATTCAGATACTTGGTTAAGCAAAGGTCGTGCCTGTTCCAAATTATTCACACATAGGTTTTTCTTCATTCAAAAATCACATCGTAAACATTATGTGAAGGTTAGATTATTTGCATGTAATTATATTACTTACCCAATCAACCAAGCTGTTATCTGCATGGACATTGTTTACATCAATAGGGCGACGTCCAGTTATTAGCTCCAGAAGTACAACGCCAAATGAGAAAACGTCAGACTTTTCCGTGAGTTTTCCGCTTGAAGCATATTCCGGAGCCAAATACCTAAAATCCAAAAGTTTCATAATATGTAAAGATTCACATAAACTTTTAACAAAACTGCATAAATGTAGATATTTGGTAGCTTCAAGATTATCTTTACCCAAAAGTTCCCATCACACGTGTAGATACATGAGTATTTGTATCAGAAGCAATCTTGGCAAGACCAAAATCAGCAACCTAAGAAATAGAAGAGAGACACATGATACAAAGATACTTCATGACAATATCGTACCAAATAACAAATAAAAGGAAGAATAAATCATACCTTTGCTTCAAATTTGAAATCTATCAATATGTTTGACGCCTTGATATCACGGTGAATAATTTTAGGATTGCCTGCATATATATAAATGCCTAGCGAGTAAACAAACATGACCTAGCTATATATTTATTTATTTTGAGAAACAAATATGGAATTATACCATGACCTATATTTATTACACATGATCTTATAGACTTACAATTTTCATGAAGATAAGACAATCCTTTGGCAGAACCAACAGCAATCTTCAATCTTGAACTCCATTCCATCGTAGGCCGTCCCTTTCCTGTCACAAATTCGATTCCCAAGAATTTACTAATTGAAAACATTGAAGGATGCAAGAAACAATAAGAGAGTTTATTTTTTATTTTTTCTAACCATGGAGGTGAAACTCGAGAGTGTTGTTGGGAACAAACTCATAGACAAGCAATCTTTGAGCATCGGCGATGCAATAACCGACAAGAGCAACCAAATGTCTATGATGTACTCGGCTAATGATCCCAACCTCTGCTTGAAACTCTCTTTCTCCTTGAGAACTCCCTTCTTTCAATTGTTTCACAGCAACTTCTTTCCCATTACGTAACATACCTTTGAACACGTATCCGAAACCGCCTTGTCCTAACAAATTGGCCTCAGAGAATCCATTGGTGGCTCTAGATAGCTCCTCGTAATTGAAAGTGCCTTGATATATGCCTAAGCCTAATGCAAGCCCTGGTGATGGTGGAGGAAGAACTGATTGATCCGAGTAGTTTGAGTCGTAGTCTCCGCTGCTGCCGCTGCTCATGAAATGCGGTGGACGTGGTGGTGCAGAGGAGGGAGACTTCGGTGGTGGCACTGACATCACCACGTGATCTGATCGTCGTGATGCATTTTGTTGTTGCTGACCACCGTAAGGGACTCCATCTGAGAAACGCATGAACATAATATCTATAAAAACGGTCTCTCTATGGATCCATATACAAGTTTAAAAATGTAGAAAAAACATGTAATAGAATTATCATAAAATGCATATTCATGATTAATTTCCCCAAATATATGAAAATGACGTATATGTAAAAGAAAATGTAGATAATCTAGTTAGCACAACTATATTACGTTCTAAATGATTATATCTAGCCGAGTAGAAGGGAAAATATAGTTCAAGAAAATGTAGATAAGTCATACTTCAAGATTCAATTTATTTTAAATCTTTGTTTTACCTATGGGAGCAGGGGGTGCTTCATTGTCTCTTCGTCGTTTCTTCTTACAAAGGAAAAATATCAAAGCCAATGCCACAAGAAGCACAAATCCTCCTCCTATGGCGATCCCGACCATAGCTCCCTTTGATAATTCTTTGGAAGATTGTGCCGGTGGAGAAGAGCCTGGAGTGGTAGATGGAGTACTAGGAGATCTCCCGCCAGAGGGACTCGCTGGAGGTGGAGGGCTCAGACTGCCTACCCGAGGAGGAGGAGTGGGTGTTGAGGGAGGTGGCGGAGATCTTGGCGGAGTTGAAGGAGTGGCGGGAGAGGGCGGTGGAGGAGAAGAAGGCCTCAAGGGAGAAGACGGTGGAGGGGAAGGCGTCAAGGGAGGTGAAGGAATGCTTGGAGATGGAGGCGGAGGTGAAGGGGTGGTGGGAGACGGAGGCAGAGGAGATGGTGTCAAAGGAGGTGAAGGAGTGATGGCAGGTGGAGGAGAAGGAGTCAAGGGAGGTGAAGGAGTTGTGGGAGAAGGCGTCAAGGGAGGTGAAGGAGTTGTGGGAGATGGAGGCAGAGGAGAAGGGGTCAAGGGAGGTGGGGGAGAAGGCGTAGAGGGAGGTATAGGAGGAACGGTGGTAGGTGGAGGTGGAGGAGGAAGGGCGGGTGGAAGGGCAGTAGGCGGAGGTGGAGGGGGAAGGGCGGGAGGAAGGGCAGTAGGTGGAGGTGGAGGAGTAACGGGCAGAGGCTGAGGCGGAGGAGGAATTGGGAGAGGCTGTGGAGGAGGTGACGGAGTACCACCGGGAGGCGGCGCCGATGACATATCTTCCCGCTAGTAAAAAAAAATAAGCGACGGGATAAAGAAGAAAAAAGAATGTTAAAAGCGGGAAAAGAGGTCTGATCTCTCTTGCCACCGAGACTAGACTTGAGTTTTGATTACTTCAATCTTTTTAAAAAACCTTTGGTACACCGATATAGAGGAGAATATACGTAATCTTATTTTTGTATGAGTTATATAGTTTGTGTTCTTCTTGCATCAAAAGCGAAAGAAAGAAATGAGAGCACTTACTACATTGACATTTCTCCGATGTTTATTATTAACTATCTAACATCAAGTTACACCAAAATAATCCATTCAAACTGAAACGTACGGACAATAAATAAGTATTTTGTTAATCATATTCAATCAAGGTTCTTAATAACAGCTTTAACAAAAAAAAAAAGGTTCGTAATAACAGGCCAATTATATCAATATGGTTCTTTCAGATATCCAGATAATGTTTTTGCTCTTCAGATAATATATGTTTATGTAAATAATTATTATTGTATCAGGGTCAATGTCGTATCATTCTATATATCTTGTTTAAAACATCCCACAAGACGCTTAATCTAAGTAGAAATAAAAACAGAAGTCAACGACTGATTGCAATGATACTTTGTCAAGTTTGGTTTGGTCAAATATTTTGTTTTTGTCAAATTGATTTAATAAAAATACCAGTGATATATGGTCCGAACAACCAATTTTACTTAATGTTGGTAATAGTATTATTTTTATTTTTGTTAACTTAGGAAATCTTAGGTCGAAACTCTGACTATGTAATAATATATAGGGCTTATAAAACATCGGACAAACAACGAACGTTCAAACGAAGAACTTAATACACGACGTCATTCAAGAATGGATCAAGCTTTTGTTGATTTTCAAGTGTGTATGTTTACAAGAAGGTCAAAATAATTTGGTAGTGGACATTGGACAAGCATGCCAAAATGGCCAAAACAAAGTCCACTATCAATTGTCTACAACACTATAACCTTTTTCATTATGTATTTGTCTTTTTCTTGGAATGTTTTATTCAACAACAACAAAATTATCGTAAGAAATAAAAAATTTGACAGTGTGATATAAAGAAACTTATAACATATTACTTTCAATCCTATGTTTAAAAAAAAAACACTAAAAATGAAAATCATTGTGCTAAGAATATAATAACACATTCACATTACACAAACATATATGAAAAATTCTAATAGACCCACTTCGTTATATTAGTAATACGATATTATAGACAAGAAGAAACTCGATCAAACGACGCAAAGCTCTTATATAAGCCTTAAAACTCAAGGAGGCGCCTCATGACGCCAAGCAGCTCCAAATGTGATGTCATCTGTGGAAAATGCCCGATCGCGTCCTCGATGATCTCCACTGTCGATTTCCCCTTAATCTTCTCCTGCATGAAGTATGCGACGGAGACAGGCACTACGACGTCGTTTCCTGGTTGTATGACATGGCAAGGCACTGACACTTGTCCCAAAATCTCTCTCTCGTCGCTACCAAACACTATCTTAGCTAAGGCAAGAGCTGTCTCGGGCTTCATCTTCTTAAGGGACTTCTCGAACCTTTGGACCGAGAGAGAGTCTCTCGAGTCGACCACGAATGAGGAGAAATCAACCGCCCAAGCTTCGTAGTTGGAGCCAATGCTGGTAATGATCGTGTCAATGTCTTTTGACTCAAACCCTCCTTTGTAATCCTCACTGTTTATATACCTATTTGCATTTCAATCTAGTAACGTTACTAATTTGATCATCTAAATATCATTTTCTCTTTGCGCAAAAAAAAAAAATCATTTTCTTTTATATTATAAGTACGTTGCATTGATATATATAGTCAAACATTATCAATTGTTGCATTAAATTATGGCCGACTTTCTCACCTATAACTATAATAAATATCTAAAGTAATCAGTCAAAGTATGATACTTCAAACAGTTAACTCCCATTCGATAATTTCTATATATAGGAGAATATAGTATGTTAGTGGTCCACGTGATATATAAAGATGGGTTAAGTTTTAGTACTTCTAACTTTAAAAATGACAATAAATATATTGATTCATCATATGATAATAAAATCATAACACATTTTTTCTAATTTTCGATGTATCTGTATGAAATGAATGTCTTATTGACATATTGATAGCATATGTAGCATGTTTACATATATTCATCTACGTATATATGCGTAGACTGCAGAGAAGTAAGAGAAGATGTGATCATATGTCATATCCATCCAACAAGCTAGAAGCTGATCATGTCCACATGTTCAACACTTGGCAACAGTTACACTTCATTACATATAGATATCAACCACATAAAAACTATTAAATATTGGCTAATATAGTATATTATTGTAAATCATTATTTTTATTTTGTCTTTTTCCTCAAACACATATTCACGAAGGAATCTTGTACGATCGGTCAGACTGTATAACCTTATAATTTTGATTGCATGTGCTTAGATTTCTCTTTCGAACGTAAATTATAAATTCTAAATCATCGGTCTTCATCTTATTTACAGATATATTATCATATTTTATAAATAGATTCAATATATAGGCCTAAATGATGTTATACAGAACAGAAATAGATTATACATATGCTTTGATTTTTACTTCCAATTATGATTAAGGGTAAGTGTTATACTAAGAGTGAAGCGTACCTTGGAGAAGCAGCAATAAGGAGAAGATTTGTAAACAAGTCGGGCCTTTTAATAGAAGCAGCACAACCGATCACCCCCGACATGGAATGGCCTACGAACACGACAGGGCCAAACTTCAACTCCTCCATAAGAGCAATGAGATCGTCAGAGAAGACGTCTAAGGAGTTATACTTTGAAGGGTCATAGAGAGTTTGATCTTTAATGGCTCCAGAGAAAAGCCAGTCAAAGACCAAAACTTTGAAGGATTGGGACAAGACCGGTATTATTTTATCCCAAACCGACTGGTCGCCTCCGAAACCGTGTGCCAAGACCATCGATCTCTCTCCTGAACCGATGATTTTGGCGTTCATAGCGGATGCAAGGCCGGATATCTTCTGATTAACCACCATGCTTAAGTACAAGAGTTTTGTTAGATGGGACAACTTTGATAAGTTGTGTGCGTATATATAAAGGAGAAGAGAGATGGATTAGGTTTATGGTTCTTTAATTGACATTCAACCACCGATTTTATTAGGCTCGCATTTTGGTACATCCAAACATTTATGGCCTTTTCAACAATGGCTGTATTTGTATTCATTGTCCATCTACATAGCATCTTAGAGGATAAAACAATATCCATCATAAATAAGAATATACTACTCCATGTGAAAACGAAACTCTACTTTTTGGTAGTATTAAAAAGGTAATAATTATTTGGACTCGATATGAAGTATATATACTAGTTTTGTTTGTATGTGTAAAGTTTAGAGTATCAAAGTGTCTTTCTTTTTTTTTGGTGTGTATCAAAGTGTCTTTTTTTCTATCAAACAATGCATTTGTTGTAAAAACAATATTTTTTTCTTTTAAAGCTAATTTATTATTATTTTCGAAAAAATAAATGCATTAACTAATCTGACATTTAGACGTCAACATGATCTCAAATTCTCAATACATTAACATAACCATAAATCTTAATTAAGTTATAGTCAATGAAGAATAAAGCACACGGCAAATTCTAATAAATTGATTAACATCAATCCTTGCTAATCATAGGAGTCATCTACGAAACGTATAAAATGACCTTTTGTCTTACAATAATAACAACGCAAATTAATATAATTCTATTATATATACATCATTTTCGTTTCTCTCCCTTAGACTTTCGCATATATAGACACATCGGAAAAATATAAAATACAAGCAACTAATTGTAATCAAGTTTCTTTCTTTAATAACAAATCTTCAGAAGAATGGATATGAAAGAAAACGATATTTATTGTAATTAAATGTTTTCAATTTATATAGTATAATAAAACACATATATTAGTATACACCAATGACTCATTAGCTATATTTGATATTTCAAAAGCAGTAGCTGTGCGTGGAGTCAATATCTCGCCACCAACCGGGGAAACTGGTATTTAAAAGTGTATAAAAACGGAGATAAAAAAAAAAGGTGTACTTCTTTGACTTCTCTTGAAACAAAATTTTCTAGCTAGCTGCAAATACTTGGTTTATAAACTGGAATCCATGCTCTTTAAATTTCTGTGATGAAGAGGAAAAGCCTAAAAACGGAATAAAAAAACAGTACACGTGAGATGACTTGGAAAATCTTAAAAGACTCATTGAAAGGACTGAATTAAGTGTGAAAATATTGTGTTTTATATGTATAAACCATATAT